>NC_056733.1:1925723003-1925728003 GCF_019279795.1 Protopterus annectens | reverse complement strand
CAAAGGGGAATTCAATTAACATCAGTTCCCCCATATATATATATATATATATATATATATATATATATATATATATATATATATATATATATATATATATATATATATATTCTGGTAAATTACTAAGGATTACAACCAGTCAAAAATGTTACAGTTAGAGTTTCATGCTTTCTTCTTTTCTTTTTTTTTTCAAGAAAATTATTTCTGGTGCAAAGCCTGTTGTATTACCTTTCCATGTGGTTCAGATTAATATATACCACTGCTTGGCTGTTTGTATGAGGATACAACCAACTGCTGTTTTGTCTATTATCATGGCTTCTAGAATTAATATGATATGCGTCAAGCAACTTAAAATAGTTTAAATTGTGGCTACTGCTTGTGTCAAATAAAGCTGATATGTATTAAACAAAATTCTTTATCACAATCAGAAATCCAAAGTGTACACAAAAGTGATTTACTGGATGGGTGTTACAGTTGTCTATTGATGAAAGTAACTGAGTTTCTTATTGTTTGCTCACTTTAAACAGTCACTAACATAGCTTTGCAAGACAAGTACAGATCTTTTCTGAGTAGCATTTAATACTTTGTGACTGATGGTTGTTGCCCTCCTACTTTGGACACAACAGAAGAGTCTTCATGGATTCTATTCAAGCAGCTTTATTTTATACAAACACATCACTATAGAAGTTTACTGACTTTAACTTAAGTAACTTATATACAAACTAACAACTGCAATCATTCATACTCTCTCACTGGCTAATCTTTCAAAATGACACTAGGGAATACACATGTCTGGGATTTATACCCTGCATACACAGTCTTGACATGCTTCTTAAAGATACAGCTCACATCTCCTACACTCTGAAGTACAAAGGTGGTGATGATGATGGTGATGATTTCACCACACTGGATATTTGTGGAGTCCATACTCAGTAAATTGGCCACAACTGATAGGTATATAGGCCATCTCAATGGTGAATTTACCAGGGACTAGAGGACTTCTATGCCTCCTTAATAATGGCTCTGTGTTTATTTATGTAAAACAGTATGATGCTGAAGCAGTATTCCTTAACTTTAAAATAAATAAATAGCCTAAAATTTGTTCAGGTAGATCATGGATGCGATGCATAAGTCCAGAAATTTTCAGTAGAGATCAAGGTCGATATGTCTGTTATGGAAAAAAGTAATGCAGAGAAAAAGAGCTGACCAGCAAACAGATATCAACAGTGGATGGAATTTTCAGGAATAAAGCCGGAATATTTTCGCAGATGGCAATTAACACTGAACATGTAAGCCTTATTGTATTTTTTATTTGTTCATTTATGTATGTATGCATGTTTGTATGTATGAATGCATTTATTTATTTTTAATTTCTTTACATTTGAAAGTTGAACACGTGCACAGAGAATGGATTTGACTGACAAACCTTTGTCTCCTACTCATTATTTTAACTATACAGGGCTAATGTGATTTCAAGTTGGATTACTTTACCATGGGTATTTATTGTGCGAAACAAAGCTCAATATGGCATAGTTTCAGTCATTTTTATCACAAGCAGACATCTGAGGAGTATACAGTCGACAAGCAGACTATAAGTACTATGTGAAGGGTGTGACTGTGGATGAAAGTAGCTGACCATTTTAACATTTTCACAACTTAAATGGTTATTAATCTGGCACTGCAAGACAACTGTGCTTTCTTTTTTGTTGTTTTTTTTTTTGTTTTCTTTTCTGTTACTATATCCCCCCATTTCAGATGTCCATTGTTAAAGTGCCTACATTTGTTGAGAATAGATCAGCTAGCTCAGATGAAAATGACTAATTCTGCTGCCATGATAAAAATAAACAGTCATTAATCTGGCCTTTCAAGACTAATGTGCATTCCTGTAAAGTAAGAATACAATTAATGCAAATACTTTACTGTGTTATTGCAATCTGTCATCTGAGGTGTACACAGTGAATAAACTTTGCTGTGATGGATATGAGAGTTGTCTGATGATGAAAGTGACTTACCCTTCCTGTTGTTTCATCACTATCAATCAGTGAATAGTGTGTCATAGTAGCAGCAGTGTCTTACAATGTATGTGCTAAGATCAATATGAAATGTCCATTGCTATGACTTATGCATGTGTGTGTGTGTGTGTGTGTGTGTGTGTGTGTGTGTGTGTGTGTGTGTGTGTGTGTTGCAGTATTAAGATTAACAGGCTTGCTATAATTACTTTCACTTTCCAGCACAGTCACACCTTAACACTATACAAAATAAGTGGCCATCTTTAATAGTTTGGGAAGGATGTATTTTAAAGCAATTGACTGCAGGCACAGTGGTGTAGTGGGTGGTATTGCCATCTCACAGTATTTGGTTCCTGGCAGCGGTTCCTTCCATATGGAGTCTTCACGTCCTCCTAGTCTCTGTGTGTATTTTAGCTGGGTGCTGTGGTTCCTAACTACCACAAAACCTTGCCAGAGGTGGTTTGGCATTTCGTCAATTTGCCTGTAGGTAAGGGTGCAGTGTGTGTGCGTGTGTGAGTGTGCGCACATGTGTGTGTGTGTATGTGTGTGTGTGTGTGTGTGTGTGTGTGTGTGTGTGTGTGTGTGTGTGTTTATGTGTGCGTGTGTGCGTGTGTGTGTGTGTGCGTGTGTGTGTGTGTGCGTGCGTGTTTATGCGAAAAAAGTGTGCGTGTGTGTGTGTCTGTGTGTGTGTGTGTGTGTGTGTGTGCACGTGTTTATGTGAAAAATAACATCACTGATGTTATCTGTAGGTAAGCCCAATATCTTGAGGACAACCTCTTCTGTTCAACAGTAGAAAAACAGTTAACAAGTAAACACCTTTTATATATAAGAAATAAAATGTATTATAGAAAATCTAAACCCACAGAGCTTCTGCAGGCCTGGCAGACCTCACACCATTAGCTATATAAGAAGATGTTTGGCACAGAGTCAATAGGGGATCCTCATCTTCAACCTCTCTTCTAGGATTTATCTAGTCAAAGTCCAGCACTGGCCAGAGGTGTGTACTGAAGGCTGATATAACTTATTTCTTTAACTTTCCTGACAGTCATACCTTAGCAGTTTGCAAAAGGTAGCTACAGACTGGTAGTTGGAATATATGAATGTGACTATTATTTTCACTTTTCTCAAAATAATATATATATATATATATATATATATATATATATATATATATATATATATATATGTGTGTGTTTGTGTGTGTGTGTATGTTTACACAATCATACTTGTAGCTATCTTTTGTGGATAGAGGTGAGGATGCATATTTTGTATAAATGGTGAACAGTAGCAACCTGAAATATGTTACTGTTGTCATTGGTATATTCTCATTTGCCCCATCTGACATTAGAGGGTACACAGAAACTACTTCACCACAAACAGCTCACCACTACACAAGGAAAGAAGCCAGTGATTACCTTTATAGTTTATTAAAATTATAGTCCAGTCCAGTAGTAGATCCATAATGCAGTCCCACAAAACAGGTAAAATAAGCACACACTGGATTCAATAAAATCTGGTTAGCAGCAAATACAAAGCATAAAATGCAGACTCCTCTAGTGCCGCGGCTCTTCAGCCTTTACAGAGTATATCCCTACTTCACATATTCTATCTTTAAATAGCATAATTATAAACAATTAACCAATCATAGACTTAAATTAATTAAAGAAAACATTTCCAGTGACAATCTTGATTCATTCCATATTGAATTAAAGTGTTAAACTTCAGAATTAAAGTAGATTCTAACTTCCAAAGCTGTCTTTTAATATCAAAGTCATACATTTGTTGTACTTACCCCAAAATTGTAGCTTGCAATGCTTGTATATTTGCACTGTGACATTGTTTAAAATGCAAAGCAACAGGACTTTCTTCTTTGCCCTTCTTAACATCCCTAACATGTTCCTTCAACCTTTGTTTGAAACTTCTTTTACTTTCCCCTATGTGTACCTTACCACAGGGACATTTCAAATCATGAACTATTCCAGTACTGTCACAGGAAAATCTCCCCTTGCATGTAAAATACTTTTCATTCATTTTATAAAAACCTTTTACTACATACTGGCAACAACTGCACTTTCCACAAGGGAAAGTACCTGTTATTTGTGTGGTGGTACACAGAAACTCTTTGACTCTGGGGGAAACAGATGATGCAGATGCATGTTCTACACACACACACACACACACACACATATATATATATATATATATATATATATATATATATATATATATATATATATAGACAGAGAGAGAGAGAGAGAGAGAGAGAGAGATCTACTTCTAAAGGTCAAAGTTTCAAAACTTCGAACTTCAAACAGCTGAGTCCAGAACATCTACGTTTTGAAACTTCGAAAACAGAAAAAAAATGAAAACATTTTTCTTCTTTATGTTTTTGCAGGGGGTAACCCCCCCCTGCAACCCTCACATCCCCTGCTAAATAAATATACCAACTCCGAGATCGGACTACAGTGAATAAAATGGTAAAAATCCCATTCCATGCTGTACAGAGACCTCCATTCAAAATGTTCAAAATTTCAAAACTTTGATGTTATATATATATATATAAAACATTATCTTTATATATATTTTATATACATACATATATATATATATATATATATATATATATATATATATATATATATATACATATATATATATATATATATATGTATATATACATATGGGAACACTACAAAAGCTTGAAACCTCACAATACCGATGCCCACAATACACCCAGAAACATGAAACTTCAGAATACCGATAGCGAATAATGGAGATTGCCGTACAGTGCGTGAAGGTAAGTTTGCCATTGACCCACTGTAGTGCAATCTTGGAATAGGTATATTTAAGTTACAGGGGGTGTGGGGGCAACAAGTGGGTTGTACCCCTGCATACATGTTGTTGTTGTTACTTTGTTTTCGGTATTTTGAAGTTTCGTTCTTCTGGGCGTCGGTATTTTGCATGTCGGTATTGTGAGGTTTTGGGATTTCA
>NC_056733.1:1925568003-1925720503 GCF_019279795.1 Protopterus annectens | reverse complement strand
CCAATGAACCTTTCTAAGTGATCAGTAAATCATCCAAGACTCTAAAATAGGACACTATGTGTTCATAAAAATTCCCTACTGAATATACATTTAAACTCCCATAAGGCTACATTAGCAAAAACTGGTGTTGCCGTCACACCTATTGTTATATCCTTATTTGTTTGTAATAGCCCCCTTCAAAGTATACAAAATTATTGTAAAATACAATTTCCAATATGTTTACTAAAAATTCTATTTTAATTTGGTCCATTTTGGTTCCACTGTATAAAGATTCTCTAAACCAATCTAACCACAACTCGTGGGGTATGACCCAAAACAAATCCTTGACATTGATAGTCACTAAAATTAAATATTTTTCAAACTTTACCTTAGCAAGCTCATTCAGCCAATGCCATCAATCCCATAATACATGATTTTCATCTTCTAAACACGATTTTAAACTCACATCAACAAATTTTGCAAAGGTTCAGTTTTGATACCCCAGATGCTACAATAGGCCATAACTGGAGATCAACTAAGTTTCTGTGCACCTTATGGATGCCAGATATAGAGGGGATAAGTGTTTTTTTTTTTTACTTAAATACTTCATTACCATACCAGAAATCTCATTGTTGATTAAACCATAATTTAAGACCCTGTCAGTTTGTTTTAAGATATTTTTCATTGCTTGAGCTTAATTCAAAATACATTTCATTGTTTAAATACTGATACATTCTAGTAACATAATCAATGTAATTCATCAAAACCACCCCCCTCTTTGTCTGATTTCATGATTCTGAGATTTTTTTCACCAAATTTTCCAACTCTTTTCTTTGCTTGAAAGTCAAGATGTAATTTTTTTTCATAGTGAGCTTGCCCATCCCTGATATTTTTGATTTTTTTCACACATGTTCTCAAATGCCATTGCAGATGAGACCAATGGGCAATTAAATGCACTAACGTGTTTTCTGTTGGTATTCTACGCACTCACCTCATTATTAAAATATAACGTTAAGTATAATTTTCTAACATATCACTTCAATTCAAATAAAACATCCACTACATTAACAGTTGTGTTAGGGACAAACGTAAATTCCTTTCTAAAAATGCTAAAGTGTTCTTCACTAATAACGACATCGCTGAAGGTATAAGTCTTAAAACCATTTTGTTCAAAGATAACTTTGCCTGTAATAATCCAACCTAATTCGTTCTGTCAGATACTTTTCTGCCTTTCACTTTACCCTTTCCTTCCCATTTCTCTTTCACTGGAGGTAAAAAATCCCCTTGATAATTTTCCTTCATACTTATTTCTCCTCTATTCTTCCTCACATCTTGCAATCGAGAGGACCTCCTTTTTTAAGTCTGAATTCATACTGGGAAGAATATATTAAGATAGGCAAGTGGCTTGTAATTGGTTGATTAATGATTAATTCTATTTAATGGTATTATAAAAAGGGTGGTAAGTAATGGATTGTTGTGTATGATGAAGTCCAGTATTGTATGAGGAGAAAGCAATTATATTCTGTGATTTAATACATAGTTCTATGGCAGTTTTAATGTTTTTTACTTGGTGGTTTATGCTGTAAATCAAATGTTTGAAAGAAAATGCTCTGAAATGCATTTCAAAGCATACAGAACACCATAGCTTCGGACACCTCACTTATGTGTAGTTATTTCCTCCACCGTTATTATAGTGAGGTACAGTTTTAATCAGGTAGAGTGTGTTGAAAGGATGCAGGAAAATGTTGATTAGTACATTATAAAATAAATAAATAAAAACTAAAGTAATCTAGATGGTATATGGAGGCCAGGATGGGGAAACCTAAGGAGTACCAGGGGATGTAGGCAGTGGGTGTGCAGCACTTAACAGTGTGGGGGGGGTGGATTCCTTCACCTGGGGCAGCTTTCCATGTAAGGATGACCTTGATCACACATTGATAGGAATCTAGAAAATGTGCCTCATGAGGGAAATATCCTGGCTGTTATATATGGCTGAGTGCTGTGAAGGATTGTTGGCTTGACTCTGCTTTTCTAGCTACCTTCTCCTTTCTTATTTTCTTACCACTATAGCTATTGTTGAGTTCTAGTATGACACAACATTCTGTACTGACAAATGTGTGTTACTTCTATGAAAGATGAAGGCAGCATATAATACATTTTGGTTAATATGTCAAATTTTTATTATGCAGGGTGTAATAATTCTAATGGTGTGTGTGTTCATGTGTGTGTGTGTGTGTGTGTGTGTGTGTGTGTGTGTGTGTGTGTGTGTGTGTGTGTGTGTGTGCACGTGTGTATGTGTGTGTGTTGTGTGTGTGTACCTCTCTGTGTGTGAACGTGTATAAATACGTACAAGTGTTGGGGGATCTGTGTATGCATATGTATGCATACATGTGTATGTGTGGGTTTGTGTGAGTATATGCATGTGTGTGAGTGTGTCTACCTTAGAAAATCTATTGATATCATACAATGCAATGATTATGATTACATTGTAACAGCAATTAAGCTACAGTCTGACTTACTCTTTTTTTTAAAGTTAGCACTTTGTTTATGAAGCAAAATGAAGCTGACAAACTTACTGTATGTTACTGCTCATAGAAATATAATGTGTAACTGAAAAATTATTGGATATACAAAAATACTGCTTCTTTTCTTAATTACAATAATAATTTTTTATTCTGTTATGCTAAGAGTAAATAAACAGGAAAATCAGCCAGATCCTGTTAGGTGAAATTGCATACTTGGCAGTACTACATACCTGTAACTTGCAAATAGCCCAGAGATACGGAGCATTTGTTTTATTAAGCTTACATTACTACTTCATTAAATGCAAGCTGCCTGCAACTATGACTTTTACTTAATTTACAACACTTCCACTATCTCATTATCACTTCAGAAATGAACTGTTTTCTTAGAAATCACTCCATCTGTCTACATTACCATCAGAGAAAGGTTAATTTTCTGCACTGCATCTTTCTCGAGTCCCACCTTCTTTTCTTAAGATGGACTCTAACCACAAAACATATGGTAGTTGCTTAGCTCACTCCATTTTTCACACACACACACACACACACACACACACACACACACACACACACACACACACACACACAGATGTATAAGTAGAAAGTCAGACACACACACACACACACACACACACACACACACACACACACACACACACACACACACACACAGATGTATAAGTAGAAACTCAGACACACGCACGCACACACACACACACACACACACACACACACACACACACACACACACACACATATGTATAAGTAGAAACTAAGACACAGACACACACACACACACACACACACACACACACACACACACATACATGCACACAGATGTATAAGTAGAAACTCAGACACATACAGACACACACAAAACAGATGCATACAAGTATACTATGAATAGGATTTATAACTGGAAGATTCAGAGTTTAGATAACGGAAATGGAAAGATCAAAAAAGGATGACATTTGGATAATATTTAAACATTTCAATCATTCTGAATCATACTGAATCAGAAATAGTCATTATTGTATGACAGCATGTTAAACAAGATTATAAAAATCTAATTATTTTAAAAAACAGTCATATATTGTGTGGCCTACTTTGCTTCCAAATTATCAAAATAATACACAAATAACCAAAAAAATAAATAAACATATGATGCATACATACATAAAATGTCTGTGTTATGAGGATGGTAAACCGTGTTTTGGTTGGGTTGGGACTCACTGACAACAGTTCATCGAATGCTGATGCACTGACCGCTAAAGATTGTGAGAATGGGATCTGACAACAATGTTGGACCCATGTTAAAGTCTACTTGCTAGTGCCACTAGACAAATATTCATTAGACTATTGTGAATATTTTAGGTGGTCCTATGCACAAATGCATAAATACACTTGTGGCCAGCAATGACCTTACATATTTATCTACATATATCTATATATCTAAAGCTATATGTGTATGTGTGTGTGTGTGTGTGTGTGTGTGTGTGTGTGTGTGTGTGTGTGTGTGTGTGTGTGTATATATATATATATATATATATATATATATATATATATATATATATATATATATATATATATATATATATATATATATACATATAGGTTCATAGGTTCATAGGTTGGTACTAGGCTATCAGCCCTAGGGCCTATACAAGCCTAGCCATAACAATTCCCTGGCTATTTCTTCCCACATTACTTACTTTCCTGGACCCCTGTCTAGCAGGGCGACTGACGTGATCCCTGGGGTGAATTTCCTTTCTCCCATCCAATCATCATGGTTCCTCTTGAAGAGGTCCAAAGAGGCACTCTGCTTGACATGTATGGGCAATCTATTCCAGAGTCTGAGGAGTCTCTGGGTCAGGAACCTATCCCTCCAGCATGTTTTGTTTATTGTGATGACAAGGTTTGGATCCCTGCAGCGTGTAGCTCTGAGCGATTGGGATTTCTTTAAGTGTAGCATGTCCAACAGCTCTGGGTTTGACATGGTCTTGTATGTTAAGCAGAGATCGCCTCTGAGTAGACGATATGCGACAGAGTATAGCTGGAGTTTTTTAAGGCGGTCAGCGTAGGGCATCTGCTTTAGGCCTGTGATTCTTTTAGTGAGGTATTTCTGAGGCCTTTCCAGTTGTTGCAGATGTCTTGAGAGGTACATACCAAATGGGGCATTGTATTCTACAATGGGTCTAATGAGGGATGAGTACAGTGGGACAATGACCTCCTTTTTTCTGGATGAAAAGCCCTTCGTGATGAGGTGTGCCACATAGAAGGATTGCATATGTGTGTGTACATATATATAATATATATAATATATAAAATTAAATATATATTTATATTATATATAATATACAGTATATATATATGTATAAATATATTTAAGTATATAAATATATAAACTATATATATATATATATATATATATATATATATATGTGTGTGTGTGTGTGTGTGTGTGTGTGTGTGTGTGTGTGTGTGTGTAGAAGAACAGAGAGAGAGAGAGATTATATATATGTATATGAGTGCCTGTCTGTATATCAGTGTCATTTTCAGCCACTGCCATTTCAGAGAAAATGTTTCACCAAAAGCACTTTCACCAACAGTAGAGAATTCCCTTTTCTTCACTGCTTTATAACCGCAGAGCATGTATATTTAAGCTTAGGGGTGTTGAGGGTGCCCCTCTACAAAAAAAAGATTTACTTCAAGTTTCACCAAAAGTGGTTATGGTGAAACGTTTTCTGAGGTTTTCATATCAAGAAAAGGGCATCAATCTATCAACATGGTTCCATATATATATATATATATATATATATATATATATACATATATATATATATATATATATATATATATATATACATATACATATACAGATACATATATAGATATATAAAGATTTACTCAGATACACACACACACACACACACACACACACACACACACACACACACACATGGCTGTATAAATTAATATTTATATACACATGCAGAAAAACCGGAGGACTGACTATGAGCGACTAACATACTAACATGCTGGCGCTGTGATCCAGGGCTTGATTCCCTTACCATCCATTTACTTCTTATATGTCTCTGAACAAATCATTAAACCGTAAAGTACTCCCAGGTCATCCCTGAAAACAGGCTTATTCCTGTTGGCTTTACTCTAATTAACAAGTAAATTAAAAAAAATAAATCATGCATTAAAGTGTTTTTAACCATACAGGTTAGCACTTAAGTTTACCTCTGTTTATATAGCTTTGTTTCTAAGCAGTCTGTTTACTGAAGCGACAGCATAAATCATTAAATTCGCCCTGCATTTTTTAATGATCATCCTGCTTCCAGACTTAGGATGTAGTTCCACCTACATGCTAAGAACAAAGACGTGGCATTCATTTAAGTTACTGCCTCACCAGAAAAAAAAGAGTGCAGTCTGAGGACAAGAAAAATGTGAAAGAATGATTCAAACAGAAAGTTAAAGAATAGACAGTACAAAAATCTTTGCGTAATACCTAATTTCTGTTCTGTTTTAGGGTACAGTAAAATAACAAAGAAACTTCCTGTCATTTAATCATTTTTGCTATTTAAGGAATGTTTATGCGTAGGACCCAGCTGAAGATTTTATTTGGGAGACAGTCACTATTCTGACGCAGGATATCAAATTCTGATTACTGTTACTTGAATGGCATGTTTTAGGAACTCTGATTCTTGCTGGTAATGGAGAAAAGCTTCTGATATTTATCTATCCATACACACACACACACACACACACACATATACATGTATGTGTATGTATATATACATATACATATATATATATATATATATATATATATATATATATATATATATATATATATACATATTTTGAAGTGAACAGCAACTGTAAATGAAATCAGCTAGTTTTTTTACTGAAAGCAGTAAATAAAATCCAAGTTTTCTACATCCCAGTTAACTGAATGCTGCTGATGTAAATGAAAATAAATGTCCATCCATTTTATGCATTGAGTACTTAACAAGTGAGAAGTAACAATACTGAAAGGAGAAAATAAAAAAAAATGCAAAAATGAAAAAATATGTACAAGCTAAAAAAGGTTAAATATGCGAATTGAATACTTTTATTTAACATTGAGGGGTATAAAATAGCCTATTGAATGTTAAAAAGATGGTGGATTTAGAATTAATGGAACGGGTACTTAAGAAAATTGATTACGTTTATGTTTTCTCCCTTGGCATTGTCTAGTTTACCCATGCAAGCTTTAATAAGGTTTAATTTAAATAATCACATCTCCATTTAATCAATATACAATTAGATCCCAAATTGTTGTAAGGCTCTGTTCAAAACAACAGCACTTCTAAGATTACAAAGCAAAAAAGTACATGCACTCATAGTGTGTGTGTGTGTGTGTGTGTGTGTGTGTGTGTGTGTGTGTGTGTGGTTTGTAGGGGGAGTGTGCATTTATTTATATATATATATATATATATATATATATATATATATATGTTTAGACTGAAAGAACCAAATCTCAATGGCGCCAAAATAGACAAGTTAATGTCGACAATGTAATTTCAGCAGACTTCAGTGCATAGTCCAAGGATTATCCTTGGAGAAAGCCAAGTCTAGAGCATCCTTCTTTTAGAGACCAAGACCCACCCTGTATATGCTTCACTTCCGCTCCCACTGCTAATGATTTATTTCAACTCCAAGACGGAACAGTCACTGGGGAAAGATTATATTCCTCAAACCCAGGGATTGTCGATCTCGAACACCTGTTGACGATTTATTCTGTTGCCAAAAAGAGGTTGACATTAAAGAGCTTTGATTATATTAAGAAATACCATATATCTATCTATCTACATATATATATATATATATATATATATATATACATTTATATATATAGCTACATATATATATATATATATATATATATATATATATCTACGTTTATATATATATCTACATATATATATATATCTACATATATATATCTACATATATATATATCTACATATATATATATATATATCTACATATATATATATCTACATTTATATATCTATCTACATATATATATATATATATATATATATATATACATTTATATATATAGCTACATATATATATATATATATATATATATATATATATATATATATACATTTATATATATATCTACATATATATATATATATATATATATATATACATACAGACACTTGTGCACACACACAACACATGTATATAGATTTATATATATATATATATATATATATATATATATATATATATATATATATATATATATATACATATACAGATATGGCTGATAAAAGATGGAATTCCAGATCCAGTGAAGTCAAAAAGTTTAATGAAAAAGATGAGCGCATTCACAATTCAAACAATTGCTTCTTCAGATCACAAACAGACCAAAAAACCACAGGTTTAAATACTCCATCAATTAACAATAATTAGTCATTTGATATGTAAAAACAGTAGTGAATGTGCTCAGGAAGAGAGCTATTTAAAAAGACAACCACAGTAAAAAAACATGCTTCATAAAAAACAAATGTATAAACAAGATACATAAAAACTGTTAAAAATTCTACAACACTCTAAATGACCTCAAAATCTAGATATATTTAAATATATTTTCTAGATATATTCTTTATATATGTTATGTTAACTAATGTAGTATAAATATTATATAAAATTACTTTCTCAAACCCGTTCTTTAATTCTGGTTTCAAGGGAACTACATCATTTAGACTAGAGCCTTTATGCGCTCTAAGTCTGAGAATCCATCTAGTTTCATTGCATTCAGTGTTATTAATAATATCACTTAATCTCATATCAGTCCTGTTAACCTCCAATACCTGAAAGGCAAATTTATGCTGATCCCCTTCCTGTGCTACATGTTTAGCAAGTGCTGTACTCAAATCTTTTACTAATACAATATAAATGGTCTCTTATCCATTCATGGAGACGTCTGTTGGTCTTGCCAACATAAAATTTTCTACATGTCATACACTTACCTATATATACTAGATTTTTGGTGTTACAATCTGCTTTAACATTAAGCATGAACTTATACCCAGAGTCAGGATGTATAAAGCTCGGATCTTCATTTATACTGGTACAAATGTTACAAGCACCACATCTCTTAGTGCCTGTCAGTATATAGTTCATATCTTGCCCTTCATATTTAGGATAACATAACTGTCTTCTTAAAGATTTTTTATTCCTGTAAACAAAAGAGGGCTTAGTTCCAAGAATCCCAGCTGTATTTTCATCAGTTTGCAAAACATGCCAATGTTTACTAACTATATTCTTAAAAACATTGACTTCACTACTGTATGTTAAATTAAAACAAAATTTTCTGTCTCTAAATCTGTGGTTTGAAACATTTCTTGTCTGGGGTGAAGAAAAATAAGGTTTACCAAGATTCTTCCTCTCCTTCCTAATTACTTCACTCGTTTTATGAATCTCAGTACTATCATAACCCCTATGCTCAAAATCTTTAATGAGTTTAACCAAGCTCTCTTCAAAATCTATATCATTAACTGTTAATCTTAAGGCACGTAACATTTGCCCCTTAATAACACTGGGGAATATATGGCCCGGATGCATACTATCTCTATGCAGGTAAGAAGGTACATAACATTCTTTCCCATAAACATTTGTGGAAATACTGCCATCTTCTTTATCCCACTCTATTTGTACATCCAAATAATGTGAAAACTCAGAAGAGTATTCAAAAGTAAACTTCAGGAAACTGACTCTTGTGTTAACATAATCAAAGAACTGTAAAAGTTCTGCCTCAGTTCCTTTCCATAAAAGGAAAAGAATGTCTAGAAAACGACAAAAGAATGCTATATTCTTCCCTATTAGGCATTTAACATATTGAGATTCCCATTTTGCCATTACAAGGTTGGCGTAGCTATTGGCACAAGGAGTACCTATAGCTACGCCAGACAATTGCAAATAATAATGGTGCTCAAAAATAAACACATTGTGTTCTAGAGTCATTTCCAGTAAAAAACATATAAGGTCAAGGTGTTGTACACTGTATTCACTATTTCTTAAAACAAATGCTTTCATCATTTCTATCCCCTCTGAATTGGGAATCATGGGGAATAGAGATACAACATCCGTGGTAACAAAAAAATCAAAACCACGAAACTCTGTAGAATTCAAATACATATAAAGCTGTTCAAGAAAATTGTTTACTGTCTTTTAATACTAAGTCATATTTGTCCAGTATAGGTCTCAATTGTTTTTCAATATAGATGGAAAAAGATTCTGTTAACCAGACAGTACCCGAAACAATAGGTCTAAATTTAGAGGTTTGTGGGTCCTTATGTACTTTAGGTAACCCATGTAAATATGGAACCAGTGGTTGTTCAATAATAAAATACTGAAACATTACCTTGGAAATGATATCCATCTGCAGTGTTTCCATAAGTGCCCTCTGCACTCTTGATTTCATTGCTTCTGTTGCAACCACATCAATTTTCTTATAGGTGTTAGTATCAAAATAATAGGCCCTATTCATAATAACTATTGACCCCTCATTTATCAGCTGGGCAAATAACTATAGTATTATCATTATGTAAATTACTGAGAGCCAATTTTTCATCAATAGATAGATTCACAAACGTATTACATTTTCTGTTACCAAAAAAATAGTTATAGACATCTTCTTCACACAATTTGAGAAAAATTTGAAAAGCAGGATTGGTTGCAGGTATAAAAGCACTAGGCTTTTTAAAAAGACAAGTAGCTTTGCTAAATTCTTGATCTTTAAAAATGACTTTCAAAGACAAATTACGTATAAACAGTCTAAAGTCTAATAAAGTTTCAGGTAAATCAGCCATTTGGGCAGGAATAAATGAAAAACATCTGTTCAGTATCTTATATTCAAGGTATGTAAGTATTCGATCCGAAATGTTCCCTACTAAGTTGCATTGTTCATGTTCCACATCCTTTCAGAGTATAATTGCTGTCTTGGAAATGTTGCTTCCTTTTTACCCCATTTCCCTTTGAAGTACTCTCGACTGACTTTGCCCTGTGCATCTTGAAAGGGAGAGGTAGACCGGAAAAAACTTGTTCGTTTACCACAGAGCCCGCTTTACTTCTACCAAGAGGTTCCAATTCTCGAGCTCTATCTACAGGTTGCTGTACCGGAATGGCAAGGGCCTCATCCGCAAGCAGCATACTATACACCGAATGTGTTGGAGCACTCTGAATAGAAGGCAAGATTTCCTTCTGATGTTCCATTGTAGGTGTAGCTGTGGTAACAAGATTCTTATTCAACTCATTCATGCTGGGTGTGTTATGCATCAAAACTGGTTCTCTTCGCCAAGTAAAAACCCAATCGTTCCTGAAATCATGGATGTCACGCTGAAGTTTTTTTCTTTTTAGTTGTAAGTAAATGCTGTTCATAGGCAGATACTTGATCAATGAGTTGACTGCAACGTACATCATCAAAACCATCACCAGCCTCTTTGTATAACTCAGTCTGTGCTAATTGTATTTTATTAAACAAGTAATGCTCAATAGGTGTAAAAAAGTCTATCAGAAGCTGTATATATCTGAAACTGATGTCTAAGTTAATCTGCTGCCATTTTGCAAGCAGCTCAGCATAAGTGTCACCATAGGTCGGCATATTAAATACCCATAACCCTCTTGATATTACCTTCAGTGATATACATGTTTATACAGATATATACATAGCTTATCTCAAATAGATCAAATAAGCAAGTTGCCTATGACTTTTTTGGTGACCACAGATGATTGACTTGCCAGTGCAACGTTGTTGTTATACAGGGAAGGGATTATGTCTGTTCTCCCACTACCTGCAGTCATAGACTTAGTTAGTGTGTATATATATATATATATATATATATATATATATATATATATATATATGTAAAGTGAGGTGTGGGAGAGGGGCAACACTAATGAGAGTTTTCTCCTTTTGATTTTCTAGGGTTATGCCCTGGAGTATGCACACATTCCCGTTGATCTCTTAATACTGACTTTTTCAGAATTATATGTAAGTCCATCTGATGTTCATTTGATCAACTTACATATACCCATATATATATATATATATATATATATATATATATATATATATATATATATATATATATACACATCTCTCCCTCTTTCTCTCTGTGTGTGTGTGTGTGTGTGTGTGTGTGTGTGTGTGTGTGTGTGTGTGTGTGTGTGTGTGTGTGTGTGTGTGTGTGTGTGTGTGTGTTTGGATAAACAACCATTCATGGAAAATATAACTTATCCAAAGGCAAGCATTGAAACAAATATCAATCACCAAGCAATAAAAAAAAAACACTTTAAAATTACACAACTCCAAGATCACAATATAGTGAGGAATGGGCAAACTCTCTGATCCCTAGTGTTATGCAAACTTGCACTTAACATTCAGTAAGCTCTTCCAGCCTTTTGTCTGTTTAACATTTAGTATATTTTACCAATATATATATATATATATATATATATATATATATATATAGATATATATAGATATACATATATATATATATATATATATATATATATATATATATATATATATATATATATATGCACAATGCCTTCCAATGAGGTTGTTGGATCAGTCCTTGCACTAGCTGGGTTTTCTTTGTGGAGTGGGGAGCCAAGGATAAAAAGACAAAGGTAAAAGTGATGCAGGCCTTTGGAGGCTTTAGGATTCTCCCCTTAAAATGGAAATGTTTCTTCTTCCACTGAAACTATCATCAACAGACAGTCTCTCTCCAGTTAAAGGATCTCAGGCACCCCAAAAAGATTTTGGAAATCATCTCATTATTGACAGCAGATAAGCGCTGCAGAGTTATACAAATTTAAAACATATACAGTCTTATTTATACAAGTTGTTTTTAAAAGTAGGGATGTTCTTAGCCTGCATTCCTTTAACTGGTTGCTTGCCCCTTGTGCCTGACTGGGATGAGGGGGGTGGGAAGGGGTGGGCGGTGTGAGTCATTGGTTTACTGACAGCAGCAGACAAAAGTCCAGGGAGACTGTACTTTTTTAACATTACAGAGGAACGAGGCTTATATGAAAAACAGTGTGTAAGAAACAGCAGTAAAATTTGAACCAGATAAGCTTAAGAATCCACTGTTCAGTGGCACTTGCACTCCATTAACTTCATCAGATCTGAAATTTAGTTTGCAGTCTTAAAACATGCCAGAACACATGTTTAGTAATAGGAACCATTTAGTTGCACTATATTCAAGGGTATTTTGGCTGTTTATTCAAAAACACCTGCGTGAACAGGATCTTGCTATTTAAGTTGGGGTAACCCTGTATTTGTCAAGGTTTTTGTTTTAAAATATTTTATTATTGGTTTTAGCCCTGTTTCATGTAATTTTAAAAACAAAGGTATGCCGTTTATGTTTCTCCCACTTTTACAGTGCAAATATATAGCTAGATAAATATATATAGATATATACACATATGTATGTGTCTGTGTGTGTGTGTGTGTGTGTGTGTGTGTGTGTGTGTGTGTAGATATATACATATACAGAAGCACTAGCCTTGGTTGAATGGTGATTTGGTTAACAACTTTTGTGTCTGCTTAATATGATTGACAGGAAAGCTGTCCACTTTTCTGCAACATCACTATAATAATGGGACTTTTTAACATGACCTTTCCCCACTTTTGTGCAGCCCTGGAGCTGGTATATTTAAGTAGCAAGGACTCTGCTGGTCATAGACCCCCAAATAGATGCTCAGGTGCCCTCCCACAAAAGCACTGCTTTTAAATTGCATACTCCATTTTTTTTCTTGGAGCATGCTCAATGTTTGATCGATTTTTTTTTTTTCAATCTGTTTTGTTAGCATTTTGCTTGTCAATCTATTAAATTGTTGATTACCTTCAGTAGCTCAGTATATATATATATATATATATATATATATATATATATATATATGTATAAAATATTTTATTTATATATATATATATATATATAGATATATATATATGTAGATGTGTGTGTGTGTGTGTGTGTGTGTGTGTCTACCTGAAAAAGTCAAAATCCCACAATACCAAAGACCAAATCATCGAGTGGACTTGGCCCTTTTCCCAACTGTAGTGCGAACTTGGAGCTGGTATACTTGGTTGGGGGAGGGAGCAGCCCCCCACCTTGGTGGGTTGGGGATGGTACCGTTTCACTTTTGTAGTTGTGATATGAGTGGTTACTTACTGTGGGAATGGATTTGACGATCCGGTCATTTGCTGAAGTGAAGTTTCAATGCTTTTGTCTTGACAATTTGGTCTTTGATATTGATGTTTTGAAGTAGACTTATATATATATATATATATATATATATATATATATATATATATATATATATGAATAGACTGATATGCACACACACATACATTATGCCTTTTGGGAGATATCAACATGGGTTTATGGTTTATGGCAATGAAGCCTCTTGAATGTCAATAGGTTACAGCCATGACAGATGAACCTGTGAATAGTTAAATTCACAACTGTCAATCACTCAGTCACTTCCCAGTTGAGCTTTCAGTAATGTAATGAGCACACTAACGCAGTAGCTCACTGGGTCTTAAGAGCTATTCAGAAGTAAATCTACGAGGCCAAGTAATCAAAAAGGTATTGTCCCCTACTGTTGTTCACATGTAGTTAGATACATGGGTGAAATTGCTAATTCTTGCAATTACTGATGTATACGACTTTACTATTACTATTACCTGTCCAGCTGGGCACGTAGGTAATGGGTTGACAGAAGCTGATAAGCAGCTGCTTGCTGTCACACTTGTAGCAGTTATGTGCTCCATCTCCTTTGTAGTCTTGTATTTTTGCTTGTCAGATTCCTCTGTTTTACCATCAAGATGTCTGTACAAGAACTTGTTAATGATTCATATGCTGGCTCTTTTCAGACAGACTCAGATGTCATATCAGTCTGATTACTTTACCTGACAGTTTGTTGATGTTAAAATGTGGAATTCTCTGTTCTGACAACAGAGTAGGATGCCCTGTGTCATGTGTTTCTAGTAATTGGGTTACTAATGTGTCTGAGTTGCTGGATGAAGGTCTCTTTCTGTTTAGTTACTTATGAACGAATGTCTGAATAGTAAAATCAGAAAGCTGTGTGGCCTAATAGGGATTGTTCCAGAGTGGCAGTCTGTGGATAGCAGGAGGATCACATGGGAATACCAAGAGAAAATGAACTGATGCACCTTTGTTATTGCTTAGTTGTTATTCTTTTTTCACCGCTGCTACTTAAACTTTCCACAGCCTCAATGTGTTCCCTAGTCATGATTTTTTGTAGTGGGTAAACAACACACTGTATGAAAAGCACTCAGACATTTCATTTGAAGCAGCTGATTTGTGTAGGTTAATTGACCTGAGGGACTTATGGTCTATCCCTGGTCTGTCTCCAATCTTGCATAAACCATGCATTGCTACATCTGCAAAAGAAAAATATGTGAGAGAAGTCCCTCATGTTTATGATGTAATAATTGAACTTAAGGAAAAAGAATAGGATTGCCTGCCTGGAAATCACAGTTTGACATTAAGATGCTGCAAGATAAATAAATTATTTGCATAAAAAGGGAGTCACAAACCTGACTCTTAGCATTACACAGTGGAAGACAGAAAGCATGTTTAAGTCTTTAAAAGTGAGAGTGCAGGAGGGGAAATGAGACACTGAAGATGTACGAAAGCAATTTGTTAAGTATTATTCTATTTTGTATAAAGTAGCACCAGGTGAGAAAGCATTCCAAGAGGGAGCACAATTTTTTAATCACCTTTTACTCATGTCACTGGCAGAGCACCAGTGGAGTACTTTATTGACCTTCATAATGGAGGCCAAGATCTTTGCAGTTAAATAAAGGACTGGTCACACATGGCCTTCCTTGAGAATTATAAAAACTTTGTAGTGCTCAGCCTCCCTTTAGCCAAGGTGATGAATCAGGTAACAGATGGTCATCTGTCTATATACAAATAGAGAAAGTAACCTCAGCAATTTGTTTCATTCAAAGTAATACTGTTCCTGAATCATGAGCATAAACCACAAACTTACTAGTTCTCTGTGGCAGGATCCCTCTCTAAGATGAAGGTTTGTTGATACATTGTGTGCAGCCATTGAAACGTAGCTTTCAAATCCCTTACAGAACACTGATGGCCCTTCTGGACTAAGAAGAAGTCTGTCCCTGGCAAGAGTTGGTCTATCTGACATGACTTCCCTATATTTTACCAGTCCAATGCCCTTTGCCTTTTCCCATTGCCCACAGCCAGCCAATATACTCTCTAATTCTTCTCTTACCGATTATGCTACTTTTGGCAAACATCACAGTTCTGAGAATACTATTTTAACCTCTAGCCTGACATTGGTCAACCACTTTCCTCTGTTTCCCCTTTAACAATATGCTTCTGACAAGTCACTTGTACCTACATGCAACACACCAGACATCTACAGCTCTCCTTTGGTCAAGCGATCTTAATTGCTTCCTCAACATATCATACTAAGTCTCAGGCCAGAGACTGGTTTGAGTGTATCCTTGTCTCCAATATCTCCCTACAAAAGGATATCAATCACTTTAAGGAATGAGTCTCCAATCACAATTCTCTCTTTTCTCTCCATTCTAGTTCATATATTCATATCTCATGTGCCTACACATCCTACTATGCTATTTTCTTTCTTCAGTTTTACCATTCCAACCTCCCTCACTTTTTGTGCTGGTTATCTACCAGACGGTCCATTTCCAATCCTTTCTTCATTCTTCCTGCCAGTCATGTCAACTGCTCTGTCATTTTCATCCTCTGTCTCTCCCAGCTGGCCTAGTGCCCCTTCACTCCCCACATCCAGTGCTGCCACCCATGATGTAAACTCCTAGATAGCAGTTTCTGTCACTGTCTTCTCTTCATTCTGTGTCGGAGCTATCTGATCTCAGTGTTCATCTTGGCTTCCTTTTCTTTGTCCTCTCTTTCACAGCTGCCCCTTGTTCTTCCTTGCATTACCTTACTACATGCCACACCTCTTGCATGTTCTCTACTCATGTTTGCTCATATTTTCTTGTTCTTCTTTCTCTCTCTCTCTCTACATTGCCCTGTCTCATTCTAATGGCCTCCAATTGCCTCCTCTCCCGTCCCAGTCTCCCCTTTGTATTAAGTTTCATATCCCTTCCTTCTAAAATCAAGCAGGCAAAACACAATAGTTACGCAGCCTTTCACATCATAAGTTCCAAATGTAATTTAGTTCATTGCCTAGAGTTATTCATCATTACATAAACATCATTATTAAAAGACATTAGCTATAGCTAATAATGTTTATCTGATGGTAAACTGCTGTTACATTTTTAAAACTCTGAAGCAAAATGTTTATATGCAATATTTTCAGAATGCTCTGCGGAATAAAGTAGAAGACTGCTGCTGAGAATTTAATTTTGGATTTACAATTCTTTAACAGTATATGATCATGTCTCTTATTAAGTCCCAGCTACAGATTGTGTAATAACAGCCATCACACCATATCCAGTGTGACCTGCTTTCTTGATGTAGATAGTTTGTGTTGTGAATGGAAAATGGTACAGACATCAACACATTAATACAAGCATTATTTTCTTTCAACAAATGCTGGCCTAAGTGTTACACATGTTTTAAACAGTGTTCATAATTGCTAGCACCTATATTTACGGCCAGATATGAATAAAAATATAGGACTTGCTGTTCTCCTAATTTCATATTTAAAGCTCAGAAATGATACATTTACAGCAATATATATATATATATATATATATATATATATATATATATATATATATATATATATATCCTACAGAAAAATTACATTATTTTCATATGGCAAATACTATTATTTTAATTGACCTGTTCTCACTTGAGTGCATATGACATTTTAATTAACCTGTTGTTGCCTGAGTTAATGTAGAAGTTAATACATAATTTTATTTTATGCATAAACATGACGTAACACTTAAATGACACTGGTTTATGAACTGACTTCAGTGGCACTTCCTTTTCATTGACTTGAACCTGGTTATAATTTAATGTATGATACGCAATATTAGTCTGAAATGTAGCACAGATAAAAGCCAATTTGTTAGATAACATTACATAAAGAAAACATTTTATGCATTTTACATTTCATTCTGACTTCTTTTCATTTGACCTTACTTACATTTTAATACAAATTGATGATTTGTTGTGACTTGTCATAATGAATACAAACAGTACTGTTATCTGTTCATGCAAAATGATCAAACTACTTTAAAAACAAAAAATATATAGTAAATTAAAGTTGATGTCTTCTCCATCCATTAGATTACAATTGTCCATTAAAGTGGAAGTAAAAACATCTGATAAATAAATACCATTAGCCCTCCATCGAAATATTTTATAAAATGGAAGCAGAATTCCCATGATGTACTTAATAAAAATTCTAGATAATGTTGCTAGAGACAGCTAAATAAATAGAAAAATGTTGAAAGAAACCATTATGAAGACATCAGTGTGAAATGTGATGCCAAAAATGTGTTACAAAAATCTGTTTTTATAGTTGCTGAAGTAAAGAACTTTGTAACTCTTGCATAAATCTTAACACTTGACTAAAGTAGAAATTGTATCAGATGCTGAAAGGTTATGCAGACACAAGCAAACAACACAGTAACCTAGGGAACCATAACTTTGGAGAACAATAGGGCACCTTTTCATATTTGCTTTATTTAACCTTTAATTGGCTTTTTCTTAATCACTGCAGTGTACAACTGGTAGCGGGTCTGCTTAGGCTGACAATCGTTGACATACATAAAGCAGCATTATTATGTGTTCTCTGACTTGCAGCGCTCATTAACATTAATTTTATAAGCTTGATTGCCTAAACCTTCTTTGGAATTATTGATGACTTGTTTTGATTTATTTAAAAGATAACTCCTGAAGTCAGATTGAAGGAAAAATGCATGAAAGTTGCTAAGAATATTCTGTTTTTAAGCTTACAACCAGTGTCTTTGATATCTCATTGGGTGGTGCAGTGGTGTAGTGGTTAGAGTTGTCACCTCACAGCAGGAGGTTCACCAGTTTAATTCTTGGCGGGGGTACCTTCTTTGCAGAATCTGCATGTAGCCTTTGCATTGGTGTGGGTTTCCTTCCACATTACAAAGCATGTATCTGGAGTGCTTCTCCTCAGGCATCCACTAAAAATGGGCTCTGTCTCAACTGGACTTTCCTGGTTTCTCCTCAGGCCTCCACTAAAAATGGGCTCTGTCCCAGTTGGGCTTTCCTGGTAAACAAATGTTAAATAAAATCTATACAAATCACTGTTTTAAACTCTCAGTGAAAAGTATATATATATATATATATATATATATATATATATATATATATATACACATACAGACATACGGGTTCACTTTATAATCTCAAAATTCTGAAATACTGAATTTCAGAATATCGAGATCATAAAGCCGAAACACCACAATCCCGAATGCCCATAACTGCAAAATTCAAAATCCCGCCATTTACATACACACACTCACCTATACACAACTGCCCCCCACACAAACAAAACTAACCCCCACACCCCCCTACTTATATATTCTAACTCCAAGACCACACAATCACACACACAAAGGCAACTCACACCCGCACATTTCACAGCCCCTTGCACACACACATCACAACCAAAACACACACTACCATACACTACAGCACATAACCAACACACTCATACAAACTTACCTGCACTTACATCCATTCATGCACCACAACACCAGAATCTCCGGACTTCGGTATTTCAAATTTCACGCTTCTGGTGTTTCGTGATTTCGAGCATTCGGGATTAGAATCTCGGAAAACTGAAATTCAGTATTTCAATTTTTTGAGATTCTAAAGGGAACCCAGAGAGAAAGAGAGCTCTATCTATATATATGCATAGCGTGCATATATGTACATATATATATGTGTATGTGTGTGTGTATACAAATGGTTTCAATTTCATTCAAATGATCAAATGACTTTTTTTCATGACTTTTCCCTGTTATCTTGTTGGGTTGTACCTCTCGAATTCTTAGTGCAATAAATCAGGATGAAGCCTAAAATAACAGTGGCACAAAGGTCCAGAAATAGGGATAGATTTTACATATTACTACTATAACTTTAGAAGGTTGCTAGAATAGCAGGATTTGTATAAGCATGTATTCTTCTGAAGGATATGAAGTCTGAAACTCAACTATATGTCATTATTTTCAGTCTTTGGTGATTTGCCAGAAAACCACAAAATTTGTGAGGATCAGACCAAAAATATGAGACAAAAATCTGCTATTATGTGAAAATATGTACAGTTTAGAGATTTTGTGAGATTTGCTCATCCACTGGTAATGGTGTGGATGGAGAATATCACTGCTTAAAGTGTTTCCATTTTTGGGGCAACATTCTGGGAATTTCCAGAGGTTGAAAGGAATTTGGAATTTGAATTTTCTATAACGTGTATCAGTCTCTACTAACTCTGCATAAAACCTCATAATCAATTCTTTTAACAACCCCTTTTTATCAATAAACTGCCACTCTTTCACACACACACACACACACACACACACACACACACACACACACACACACACGCACACACACACACACACACACACACACACACGCACACACGCACACACACGCACACACACGCACACACAGAAACCCCACACACACACACACACACACACACACACACACACACACACACACACACACACACTCATAGGTGGCAGATACGTTTTATTTCACTCACAATCAACTTAGGAGACAGGTAGGCTATAACTCACCCAAACAGCCTGTTGTAACTCACACTCAACCTAGGGGACAGGTAGGATGTAACTCACCCAGGTGACTGATACATTTAAAATATACATTCTTAGTCTATGTGACAGGCTATAACCAGTCTTCCATACTCTACCTTATAAAGTCCATTATCTCCTAACCCTCATCCATCTTGCCTTCTTTCTTATTGCTTATTGATAAACCACCGTAATTCCACTCTCTTTATACAGCTCTCACCCATGTCACCATTACATCATTTGCCTGCCTTCCTCCTTTCACACCTCCGTTTACTGCATATCCTTTTTACCTATACTACTCCTACTGGCACAGATGTCTCCACAGACACACTGACTGCATGTCTGTGGATTACTAACAGCTTCCCCTCAGACAACTCATCAGATTATAACATCTACTCAACAGCCTCATTCCTGTACAAATGCCTTTCTACCTTCATTATTAAGCTAAATTGCTCATATATGTATCCAGAATGCAAAGTCACAATACAAACCACATTATTTAGACATAAAAAACTAACATATTACATCAAAAAGACTTTACTATCATGACCATAAAATCTTTAAACCAGGAGATATCAACTCCAGTCCAGGTCCAACCCAACAAACACATCCATCCACTTTATGCACCAATTTCTGACGTACAAACACAAATCTCAAAATGGCCTGACTTGACATGTGTGGCACAAACAATTAATAGTTATATCAGAAGTTGTTATAAGCCTGGATCTCTACAGAAAGACCACATATCATGGCACTCACTGAAACATGGCTATAGGATCATATCTGCATCTCAGGCTTCATGCCTTCAACTGTAAAATTCTTTGTGACACAAAATCTGGGCATAGAATGAGTAGGGCAGTTGTGCTCATAGTCAAGAAAAATACTTCAGCAGAAATTACTGACTTCCCTAATGTTCAAACAAAAAAAATAAATAAATAAATAAATAAAAAAGACAACGATCTGAATTTTATGGCACTGCTCGCTAGAAAAATATGCCCGTCTCACAATTGCTGTAATGTATATCATTCTCCCTGCCGCCATCCCTGATATTACATTTGCACTTCAGGACATTTTTCATAAAAGTTATGCAAAAAACAGTCATCCTAGGAGACCTCAACTTCTTTGCAAGCATCACAGAATAAACACAACTTAATAGCATTCTCAAGCAGTATAACTGAAAGCACCACTTAAGATCCCATCCAGATTTAATTAAAAATCAAGAAACGTTTAATCCCTGGACCTTGTAGTAACTAATATACAAAATAAATGCATTAACTGACCATTCTTTCCTAAAAGCAAAACTAGGTAATCTTGACTCTCCTCAGTACCATAGATTGGTCATCATTAAATTACCCAGGAATAACCAACATCTATGCTATCCTTTACCCAAACCCTTTCCTCTACACAGGACTTTCTTCCCCAAAACTCACCAAAGACTCAGAGTACAGCTATATACTTGGATGATAAATACGATTAGAATTTCATAAAATCAAGACACAATTATGAGAAATATGGCTAGGCTTAAAAAGGCCCACTTGGGTCATTAATTTAATGATCACCTATGAACATTGAACAAGGCCTGTTCAGCCTGTAACATCTGTCAGCTTTTGATGGGCTGTTCCGTTGATGAAAGCTACTGCTCCCATATATATATATATACATATGTGATTCTAAGGGCAACTGCAAAACATTCTATAGCGATGTCAAGAATCTCAATGGCAACACCCAGATCTGCTCTGAGTTACAGCACAATGGCACGAAAATTACAGAACCAACTCATATTGCCAACATCCTGGCAGATAGGTTCAGTGCTAACTTTACCCCCCTCTCACCCCCTAAAGGGCCCATATCTATACAGGAAGAATGCAGAGTCCCTCTAGTCACACCTATGCAGTTAAAAGCTGCACTATCTAAAACCAAAAACACAGCATCCATGGGACTGGACAACATCCCAGGGTTGTGTTTTACACGAACCTCAGAACAAACTGGCTCCCTACCTAAGCACCATGTTCAATCATAGTCTCACATTAGGCTTTGTGCCCACTGAATAGCGGACAGCAACAGTTATCCTACTCCACAAAGGGGGAGCCACCACTGATCCTGGGAACTATTGCCATATTAGCCTGACGAGCCTGGTCTGCAAGGCCATGGAACGTATCATCATGGAACTCATAAACAAAGGCATTGGTAACCTCCAAACTCTGAACCCCACCCATGCCTTCTGAACCTGGTCAACTTCTTTGAGGCAGTCAACAAAGCCGTAGACGAGGGTAAGGTGGTTCACACAGTCTAGCTTGACCTTGCCAAGGCTTTCGACACCATCCCCCATTCTGGAATTATAGCTAAACTCACTAAACAGGTATAAATCCCTATGTCACAAGATGGGTTGCCAACTGGCTCAATGACAGTACCCACACTATAAAAGTTGCACACTCCAAATCTGACTTCAAACCAGTGACAAGTGGTGTACCACAGGGTTCAGTCCTGGGAACTCTCCTGTTTGGTATCTACTTCTCTGAAGTACAGGCTAACACAGAAGGCCTCTGGCTAACAAAGTTCACAGATGACTACAAACTAGGAGCCATAGCAGAGTCCCCCAAATGATGTGGACATCCTACAGAAGGGCCTCACTGAGGCAGATGCCTGGTGTCAGAGGCATGGCCTCAAACTCAATGTCAAAAAGTGCATTGTCATCCCCTTTGGTAAAAACTCTGTACCCATGAACTACCTCATAAACAGCAGTCTACTTAATGCCAAATGTGTGATAAGAGACCTTGGGACCCAGGTGGAGAGTAGTCTCTCCTTTGATAATCACATCACCACCGTAGTCAGGAAATCCTTCTGTGTGGCACACCTCATCACAAAAGGGTTCTCATCCAGGAAAAAAGAGGTCATTGTTCCCCTCTACTTGGCACTCATTAGACCCATTGTAGAGTACAATGCCACTTTTGGAATATACCTCACAAGACATCTGCAGCAGCTGGAAAGACCACAGAAGTACCTCAGAAAGAGTTTTACTGACATCAAACAGATGCCCTACACTGACCGTCTCAAAAAACTCCAGTTTTACTCTGTAGCATATTGCATACTCCGAGGAGATATCTGCCTAACATATAAAGCTATGTTAAACCCAGAGCTGTTGGACATGCTACACTTAAAGAAATCACAATCTCTCCAAACTGCATGCTCTAGGGACCTAAACCTTGTCATCACAATAAACAGGACATGCTGAAGGGATAGATTCCTGACCCAGAAACTTTCTATACTCTGGAATAAGCTATCCATCTATATCAAGCAAAGTTCCTCAAAATCTTGATGAGTGGATGAGAAATAGGAAATACACCCTGGGATCACATCTGTGGCTCTGCTCGAAAGAGGCACAAGAAATTAACTTTCTTAGATTGCGTAAGCCATGGAACCTTGTTGGCTAGGCTTACTTAGGCCTTTGGGCCAATAGCCTAGTACCTACCTATGAACCTATATATATATATATATATATATATATATATATATATATATATATATATATATATATAGATATGTGTGTGTGTGTGTGTGTGTGTGTGTGTGTGTGTGTGTGTGTCTATATATATATATATATATATATATATATATATATATATATATATATATATATATATATATCTTTGTATATGTACTGTATATATTTGTAGAAACATCCTCAGGACAGCTCTTAAGTCCAGATTATGGCTAAAAAGGGTCAACAGACCAGCCAACCTACCCAGTTATCACACAGAAAATAAATAACAATAAATATGCTGCCTTTCTCCTCCAAGTGCCATCATACAGGTTATGTAATTTGCTCTTTGTGGCTAAGATAATTTCTCTGATGGGACTTGCCTTTCATTCCACACTGCACCAAGAGTGGTGTGAAGTGAAAACAAAGTCCTGCCGCCAATCAGAAAAGTTATTCTTCTGCAACAGTGGCTGATTTAATGTTAAATTGTGATGCTCACTGCTGTATCTACCACAACTTGCTTTTATTCAGCTTCTAAAAGGATAACTTATGAGAACTTTTAACTTGTAAAATGAGCATATGTACTAAGATTTTAAGGTACTGTAATAGATTTTAGGTGAATACCTATGAAAGAAGAAAAGATCTAGCTTGTAAAAAAAGATCTACAGCAGACATTCTCAGATTTTTAAATAGTAGTTGACAGGCCGTGATTTCATTTTTGTGTGGGAATGTTTACTCTTGAACTCTTATTTTTCATACTCTGGCTTTTTTGGTTAGTGCATTAACTTTTTATAGATTTAAAGAACAGGTATGTTTACCCTTTTTTAAAAGGTGAGTGGTTGTAGTAATCATGACCATGCTTTCAATTGTGTGTGTGTGTGTGTGTGTGTGTGTGTGTGTGTGTGTGTGTGTGTGTGTGTGTGTGTGTGTCAGGATATTTTCTTTTTCATTACCATAGTAAGGCAGACATACTTTTACAGTCTTTTACAGTAAAGCATCCAACACTGGCAGTAAGCTCATGTCAGAATTGAGTTTCCTTTTTCACAATTTCTACTTATGGACAGAATGCAGCAGCCTACTGCAGCAGCATCCTGATTCACTGCAATTCAACCCTAAAAAAATGGAAGCTTGTTAACCCAAGTTTGCTGACTCTGGCATCATTTTTCAATAATGCATAGCATGTTGCCTTTTTTTGTGTGTGTGTGTTTTGTCCTTTATAGCTCTATGACTAAAGTGTGCTGTATTTTTATGACTGTTGTTCATAGCAGAGCTTACAAAACAAAGCAGTAGTCAGACAAGATGGATTTCCAGACATCCTCAACCTTCTAGAAAAAGTATTTTTTCAATGAGGCAAGACTCCTGCACCACTCTAACATATGGTGCTGCATAGCCTCAAACCTTATTGCTAATATGTACTAACTCTGACACCATTACAAATTCGTTAGATACCACAATCTTGATATTTAACATCACACACTAGTTATCAGTCATTATAACGTTAATTACTACTGTATTATAGTTAAGCCTGTCTATCTTGTTATTCCAACACACCGGGCATTCTGCGTGTATGTTTCTGGAGCTCAGGATGCATACATTCCTGCTGCTGTATAAGTGGTGAGATTCCAGAATACATGATTATTCAGTGGTGAAAAGTTCAAACTGAAGGAATATTGTATAAAATGTACTTTTTTTGCAAATACATTTTTTAGCTCAGAAGGAAGGTAATATGCTACTGAGGCACTTGAAAATGTTTTCTTCTCCAAAGGACTTTTGCACAACAAGCATGTTTGTGAACAGCTGTTTCTTTAAATTTGCATGAAGTTATATTGATTATTTATAGAATAAAAAGTCCCACCAAAACACCAGATAAACGTTCTTGTTCGTAAAAAGACAACAGTATAACCATAAAGAAATAAAACAAGAACGTAGCAGGGTCTTCCAATATAGATTCACACAAACTTTATTCGGAACAATACATCGGTCAGATAAGCGCTTTCACTCAATAGAGCTTCATCAGATCTACGTTATTTAGACCAATTAAATCTGTTACCTTAAATACAAATTCAAAAATTGTATATCCTATCAAAAACTCACCTAATTAAAAATCCAATATATACACATGAATAATTAAGTAGTAAAAACAGTGTTCAGATATAGTAAAGTAAGAAAAGGTAACATATAGTAAAAACAACTATGCAATTATATTCATAAGTTATAGTTTTATTTTATTATATATTATTTATACATGTTGCATATGTGTTCTTTATATGTGCCCTTTTCTTATCTCCCCCTTTTACTCATGTTGGTTCCTGTATATTTGTATTGCTCATATCTTTTATAGTTATATATATATATATTATATATACATTTTTTATACGTTTCCATTATGAAATACAGTTTTACATATATATATATATATATATATATATATATTTTTTTTTTTTTTTTTTACATTTTTAACACATACTTATTTTTTAACATATTTTTTAACATATTTATCATATATACACACATATATTTTTTATTCATTTAGGCTCTCTTCATATGAGCTTCAAGAGATGTCTGGCCATGATATTATGAATATAATTGCATAGTTGTTTTTACTATATGTTACCTTTTCTTACTTTACTATATCTGAACACTGTTTTTACTACTTAATTATTCATGTGTATAAATTGGATTTTTAATTAGGTGAAGTTTGTGATAGGATATACAATTTTTGAATTTGCATTTAAGGTAACAGATTTAATTGGTCTAAATAACGTAAATCTGATGAAGCTCTATTGAGTGAAAGCGCTTATCTGACCGGTGTATTGTTCCGAATAAAGTTTGTGTGAATCTATATTGGAAGATCCTGCTTCGTTCTTGTTTTATTTCTTTATGGTTATACTGTTATATTGATTATTTAGGTAATAATGTCTGTCTGTCTATCTATCTATCTATCTATCTATCTATCTATCTATCTATCTCTCTCTGAATCAATCAATCTCTCTATCTATCTTTCTCTCTACCTATCTATCTTAATCTCTGCTGCCCTGTTCTTCTATTGCTTTTGATCTGTCACAGTATTAGTGTGTTCTTCCACAATGCATGGTCATAGTAATTCAACTTTACTCATCCAAGTATAAACTGCTCTGGTACTACTAACTTGCTGCGGACTGCCTGAGTCATGGAATACTTATGGAAATAAACCCAAACTATTCATAGTTCTTATAGTAAATCTTCTACTGAACAGCTGAAGCACCAATTCCCAGCACGTCTGGGAATCAACCTGGCTGCTGCCCCTGCACTACCTGCACCCTCGGGTAGTCCTGCCATGGAGGCTGATCCAGAGGTACCTCCAGCAGCAGTGGCAGAGGTAGTGATTTCATCACCTGCAGCGAGTTGCCACCAGCTGGAAAGACTGGTCTCCCTCATTTTGTGCAGTACTAGGAGGAGGAGATATCAAGCACCCTGCCATCAGCGGAGTGAGGTGACAGTGATGGCAGTCCAGTGGGTAAGGAATCAATTATGACTGTTTCCCAGCTTGATGACCGTGGGCTTGGGATGACCCCACCCTCACCTAGATCATGATATTCCCCAAACTTTTGTGTCCATTACCATCCCTGCCTCTTGTCTTGTTTGTCTTGTCTGTCTGTAACTGCTTCCTCACCCACCCAACTTACCTGATCCAGACATACCTATGTCCCTTCCCCAATATTCCTCTCTATCTGAAATAAAAATTAAGTGGGTACCTGTCCCACAAGGTAAAAAAAAAAAAAAAAAACATCCTAGACATAGCTCTCCATTTAACACATGTTCTTACTGACACACTTGATTTGGTTAAATTGGCTATACAACATGATTGTGTTGTGGACATCCTTCTCTCTTGAGCTGACAGTCCAAATTCAGTTAACATTTTGCACAAATGTTCAGTTTACACTGGTAAAGAAATGGATAGCTATGTTTCTTTCCTACCTGCATCTTCCATATTCCTGTACTGCTTTCCCTTTGTTCATCCCCCTGCTTCCTTCCCATTTCACCACTTTCCTATCTACCCCATTTCACCACTTTAATCTGGTCAAAAAATAAAATCACACACAACGCACATAAGTTTCTGGAAAAGCAATGGATCCCTTCACTTTTTGGGCTCCATATTTGCGTGGAGGTGCACATCTCAGATACCTCCTTGCATTGCCACTTAATACAGCTGTGCTATTCCAACACACAGCAACACATGTACTATAAAGAATTCATGCCATTGCATTATCACTCTGTAATTTAATGTATGTAAAAGTATTACATACACCTGGATTCAAACCCAGTACCATCTGGCTCCAAAAATGAATGTATCAATACATTAACATGTGCTGCCACAGAGTCAGATAAGCAGCAGTTGTCCTTTATAGACTCAGTACTAACTGTCAGACTTTAGCAAAGCGGCTCGTGTTTGTGCACTACTTAGCTGTATGTAAATGTGTATCTTGTATGCATATACACTTTGCCAACCATCGCACAAACCCGCTGCTCACAGTGGCATGGAAATATACATATTACTCTGTAATTCTACTGTTTATTGTTCAGATCATATGACATGAAATTACCTGTGGAAACATTACAAAATGAGGGCCCTATCTAACAATATTCCACATTTACAATACATCCATGTGTTCCCACCACCCACCCCCCAAGCAGTACAGCTCTGGTGGCTCAGTACTTTTTCCACACATATAGTAATCCACTACACTACAAAATGTAATAGAAAATGCTGTGTGATATGCAATGTACATCAATCTGGTAACCTGCAAACCTACAACTATTGAGCCATACACCTAAAAACCTTTATCTACAAGACTAGGAAGGAATCAGCATGGACATTATCTACAAGGACATAGCTGACCTTCAACACACTTGACCTGACCCATTTTCTTTTTGTCAAGGGTAAATCTTGCTTAATGATCCTTGTGAACTTCTTTGATATGGACCCCAAAGAACTGGACGAGGCATGACAGGACATAACACCTATGTGGAGTTATCCAAGGCCTTTGACACTATCCCCCATTCATGTCTCATACTGAAGATCTCCCATATGGAAATTAAGCCATACAGTAGTAGATGGATAGCCAACTGGTTCACAGACAGAACACATACTCTCAAAATTCGGGGCTGCACCTGCATCAGTAGCCATTTACCATTAGAATACTACAAGGATCTCTGATGTGCCCCCAACTGTTTGTAAACTACTTTCCTGAAACACAGGCAACAGTAGATGGCCTGTGGTTTACCAAGACTGCAGATGTCTGTTAACTGGATGCACTCATATAGAGTCCTCATCAGTGGTAACATATGACAGAAGGGGTTGACACACACAAATGATTGGTGCCAAATGTGTGGATTGAACCTTAAAACATATAATGCCTCACTGTCTCCTTTCTTAATGAAGCACCCCTGCTAATTATGTTATACATAGCACCCCTCTAAGCTCAAACACAGTATTATGAGACTTAGGAGCATATGTTAATAGCAATCTACACTTTCATCACTGTGTCCATAGTGGTGACACACATTCTACAATGTGCACCTCATACATATGAACATCACATCCAAGACCAAGGTGGACATAGCTTTGTGGTAGTCTACCCTAATTGAATACAATGCTCTCTTCTGGCTGTACCTTACCAGATACCTGCAGCTATTGTCGACAACAGAGGTTTGTTCCTGGGAGAATCCAGGGCAGGGCCTCCAAACATGACATACTTGGATGGACTGAAAGACCTGTCACTGTACTCAGTGTCATTCAGCCTGCTGAGAGGTTACCTATACCTTACCTACAGAACAGTCTCAGACCATGCCCTACTGGAAATGCTGGACATCTACAAATCAAATGGGACAAGAATAACTTGCCCCAGGGTTCTCAACCTAGCCTGTGACAAACAGAATATTATGGGGAGACAGATATATCACTTAGGGATTCACATTCCTCTGTAATAGGCTCCCACTGCATGTGAAGCAGTGCTCCTCAATGAATCTGTTCAAAATCAACCTTGAGTACTGGTTGGGTGATTGTAAAGTCACCTCTGGGGTGGCATCTATGTCCCTCATGGACAGGGCTAGTTGGCACTGCTCAGAAAAATCAGTCTGCTGACAATGACCATCTAACTATGCTCAATAAGGCAACTTGTGTTTTTACACAACTAGGCTTGTAAGCACTCTAGGGTATTAGGCTAGTAATCTCCTATGAAGCTGTGAACCTATGCAGGTCTCACTACATCTTGTCTCCTACATGGCCTGCTGATGTCATCTGCTATAATTTGACCTGCACTCTTGTAAAACTCTGACTTGTACTGTGGTGCTTGAGTACAGTACTGTGTTTTGTATTCTGTGTACTAAGACAAGTAGGGGTTCCATTCTCACTGCAGTTAGCTGTGTGTGTGTGTGTGTGTGTGTGTGTGTGTGTGTGTGTGTGTGTGTGTGTGTGTGTGTGTGTGTGTGTGTCCAGATGGAAGAGCAAAAGTGTGTATCCCACAGTTACTGCTCTAATGCCATGGATTGGCAGTATATTGATTCTGTCAGATGCCTACACATGCATTTCATTCAACCCACTCAACATCTTGTCTCACACATGGCCTGTCGATTTCATCTAATATAAATTTATCTGCACTCTTGTAAAAGTCAGACTTGTGCCATTGTGCTTGCGTAAAGTACTGAGTTTTGTAGTCTGTGTACTTAGATGGTTAGGGGTTCTATTCTCACTTGAGTCATCTGAGTGTGTGAGTGAGCTCTTGCATTTTTACACTGACATGTTGGACACTGTTATAGGTTAATAGGTTGGTACTAGGCTATCGGCCCTAAGGCCTGTGCAAGCCTAGCCATAACAATTCCATGGAAATTTCTTCCCGTGATATTTACTTCTCTGGGCCCCTGTCTAGCAGGGTGACTGACATGATCCCTGGAGTGAATTTCCTATCTCCCATCCAATCATCAAGGTTTCTTTTGAAGAGGGTCAATGAGGTTCTCTGCTTGACATGTATGGGCAGTCTGTTCCAGAGTATGGGGAATCTCTGGGTCAGGAACATATCCCTCCAGCATGTTTTGTTCATTGTGATGATAAGGTTCAGATCCCTGGAGCATGTGGCTCTGAGGGATTGGGATTTCTTTAAGTGGAGCATGTCCAACAGCTCAGGGTTTGACATGGCCTTGCATGTTAAGCAGAGATCGCCTCTGAGTAGATGATATGCCACAGAGTATAGCTGGAGTTTTTTTTAGACGGTCAGCATATGGCATCTGCTTTAGGCCTGTGATTCTTTTAGTGAGGTATTTCTGTGGCCTTTCCAGCTGTTGCAGATGTCTCGTGAGGTACATACCAAATGGGGCATTATACTCTATAATGGGTCTAATGAGGGATGAGTACAGTGGGACAATGACCTCTTTTTTTCTGGATGCAAAGCCCTTAGTGATGAGGTGTGCCACATAGAAGGATTTCCTGACTGTTGTGGCGATGTGATTATCGAAAGTGAGACCACTGTCCACTTGTGTCCCTAAGTCTCTCATCACACTTTCAATGTTTAGTGTCCTGCCACCTATGTGGCAGTTCATGGGTACATGTTTTTTTTCCAAAGGAGATAACTATACATTTCCTGGCATTAAGCTTGAACTCATGGCTCTGGCACAAGGCGTCTGTTTCTGTAAGGCTCTTTTGTAGAATATTCACATCATTTGGGGATTCTATAATGGCTCCCTGTTTGCAGTCATCTGCAAACTTTGTTAGCCAGAGTCCCTTGGTGTTGGCTTGTACTTCAGGGAAGTAGATGCCAAACAAGAGTGGTCCCAGGACTAAACCCTGAGGTACTCCACTTGTCACTTGTCTGGATCTGGATTCGGAGTCTGCTACATTTACAGTCTGGGTTCTGTCAGTAAGCCAGTTGGCAACCCATCGAGTGACATAGGGATTTATGATAACCCTTTATTAAATCTGGGCTTTGTAATTAATAGAACTGACATTACTATAGATAAAGTTCCTGTAGCGACTGATAAAAATTTTGACAACTTGATTCATGATCTAAGCTACAAGGCTGGGAGACTACAACGGTTACGCTGGCAGACTTTTCATTTTGAAGCCTGTCAAAGTTATGGTATTGTTCCAAGAGGCATGCGAATCATGTGCATGCCTGCACAGGGAGAACGCTACCCTGAACTTTTAGCCCAGTGGCAGAGGCTGAACATCCAAACAAGTTTCAAGTACATGGATATACTAAATAACTTCTTTGCCCCTGAAATGGCGGTATTAAGAAAAGATGTTGAAGCTTTACGTAACCAACTAGAAACACAATTTGGTGAGCCGTTCCATAAGGCACGCATAAGAGAGCTATTAGACACTATATCTGATAATGACAATAAGCTACGTTTACAGAAGATCAGTAAACTAAGGAGAGATTATGAAGATTTTACTGCAGGCAACATCTTTGTTTGGCCCAGGTTTAATGCTTCAAATTCTGCTCCCAGTGATGGGGCCAATAGGAAGGCGCCCCGACGTCACCAGAATGGGAGGGGCGAGTTAAGGGAATCTGTAGCACCAGTCGGCAGTACGATGGATGGCAGCAATGGCGCCTTACAGAATGACAGGCAAGAGAAAACCACCAACTTGTCGACAGCAGAGGGTTTTAATGTGTCCATTCAGGACAAGACACCTATACATACATTATTGGGTTCCCACTCAGATATTTCCTCTGAGCATGTTTCGGTTGACAGTACCGCATTAACCCAAGCTGACACTGCCACGAAAGATAATTCCTGTTTAGGAGCTCATCCAAAACACACGCAAGGTCCCACACGTTTTTTGGAGCAGTTGCCAGCTCCCATGAAGAAACGAGGAGCGTGGAAACACTCGTTGAGTGAGGGGAGAGACCCAAACAAAAGAAGGAAGATATTAGATTGACTTTTAACCATGATGATGGTATTGTTTTTAATTTATCTTCTTATATTTTGAATAGCGAAGAATTATATGTCTTGAACAAAGGCATGACCTTTGTACCGGACAGACTTAGTGCTTTTAATGAAGTTATGCTTGATATCATGCTTTTTTGTAGAAATTTAGCATTGAAATGTGCTTTTGGTGTTAATAATGAATACAACACAACCCTTAGACAGCCAAGCTGTTATATACCACCTTTCTCTCCAGCTCTTAATTTATTTATAAGTAGCTGTGAACATGATTTACAGGAATATTTTAAGAATAGGGTGTTTAATGAATACCATAATTTGACACAAAACAGAAGAAAGCAGTGTCTGATTTAAGTAACAACAAAAATTTAGTCATTAAAACAGCTGATAAAGGGGGAGCGGTGGTAGTATTAGACACTATTATGTATGTCAGAAAAATAGAAGAATTGCTATCAGATAAACATACATATATACAGATTAATCCTGTGGGTGTAAAAATTATAGTAGATAAAGTAGATAATTGTTTAAAAAGATTGCTTTTTGAAATGAAAATCAGTGATGATACATATAAATTTTTATTGATAGACAAGGCCGTCATTCCCATCTTTAAAGGTCTACCAAAGATACACAAGTCTCTTCATGACCCATTATTACGACCCATAGTTTCTGGCAGAGGGTGGGTGATGGAAAATATTTCCATATGGCTGGAACATACATTACATCCTTTTATAGATAAATTGTCCACCATACTTAAAGACACAGGGGATTTTTTGCTTAAATTGGGTGATGTGAATAGAGAGCGGACACAAATAAATAGAGATTTTTTGATGGTTACCTTAGATGTTCAAAACCTATTTACTGTAATTAGTAATGACTATGGGGTTCAAGCTGTTAGTGAGGTATTGGCAGATCAGAATGTTGATGAGGAGAAAATAATATTAATCAGTACTTTATTAACCCTGGTTCTAGAAAATAATGTGTTTGTAGGAGCACAACATACATATAGACAGGCACAGGGGGTGGCCATGGGCACTCCCTGTGCCAATACTTATGCCAATATGGTCCTTTGGCATTGGGAAAAGGCTATGATTTTTAATAAGCCAGAATGGATGCAACATATACATTTATATACACGTTTTGTGGACGATATTTTCTTTGTGGAAGGATGATGTTACATCTTTGGATGGTTTTTTAGACTATCTACACTCCACTACTACATTCCTGAAGTTTACTACGAAATGTTCAACCACTAATATTGATTTTTTAGATGTATGTATATCACAAAATGAAGCTGGCTTTTCATCAAGCCTATATAGGAAGGAGTGCTGGAAAAATACAATGCTTTGTTTCGATAGCATGCACCCCCGATATATGTTTTCAAATATTGTTCAGGGCCAGATTGGCAGAATTTCCAGATTGAATCTGGATGATAAGATGTTTGAATGTGAAATGGTTAATTTGAAGAACAACTTTTTAGAAAGGGGCTATAGAGGAGAACTGGTTAATAGAGTGGTTGATACCAATCACACAAAAAGAGATAATAGATTTAAGCCATGGCTTAAATGTAATAAAGGAGAAATAAGAACCACTAATACCACACACAAACTTAATGAACCAAGGGTACTGTTTACATATAGTAGTAATATAGGATACATCAGGGATATTGTCAACAGAAACTGGAATATTTTGAGGGAGATAACAAGTTAAGAAATATAGTGGGGGCTTATCCACAATTTGGTTATAGGAGAAACAAGAATCTAAAAGATATCCTTTGTAAAGAGAAAACAGTAACCCAAACTTGTATCCTAAAAGAAAAAATTGGCAGTGTCCCATGTGGATATTGTAAAGCATGCCAATTTATAAATAAAGATCACACCTTTACACATCCAGTCAGTGGACATGTCTTTAATTTCAAAGCAAAAGCTACCTGTAGGACAAGTAATTTAGTTTACATAGCGGAGTGCACTGAATGCATATGTTTTTATGTTGGCAAGACCAACAATATGTTCAAGGTAAGAATATTGCAACATATGTCTTCAATTAGGAATAAAGATGCACATAATGCTTTATATAAGCATATTCAGACCCACCCCACACATAATTTTAAATTCAAAGCAGTGGTTAATGTTGTCATGAACAATAGGGGGGGTGATGTTAAACTATTAACTGAATCTATGGAGTCCAAATGGATTTTGGAATTGATGGCCCACAGAACTCCGGGCTTAAATGACTGTGTACCTTTAAAACCAGCCTTGCAGAAAAGGCGGGCTTTTTACTAACTCTCATTGGTTGACATGTATTTTAAATATCAGGAAGTGTTTTTAGTATGTGATCTGATAAAGGGTTTTAACCCGAAAGCACTTGTCAGTGGATATTTATTTTGTTGGAGTTTCTTACCAGTTTTGGATACAACTTTTTGTGTATTTTAATAAAGCAGTGGAACATACAGCGGAGTCTCACCTTTTCTTTCATTGTACTTATTTTTTGGCTGTTTGGTGAGTCTGAGGCATAGCAAAGAACATTATTTGGGGATTTATGTCCAGCTTAGTAAGTTTATCTATGATTCCAGAGTGGGGGGTTGTGTCAAAGGCCTTGGCAAGGTCCAGATAGGCTGTGTGGACCACCTTACCCTCGTCCACAGCTCTGGAAACTGATTCAAAGAAGTCAATCAGATTCAGGAGACAAGATCGCCCTTCACAAACCCAAACTGGCTGGGGTCCTGTGTTTGAAGGTTGCCAATGTCTTTGTTTATAAGTTCCATGATAATGCGTTCCATGCCCTTGCAGATCAGGCTTGTCAGACTGATGGGACGGCAGTTCCCAGGATCCAAGGCAGATCCTCCCTTGTGGAGTGGGATAACTATACTCTCCTCAACAGACACTGCTGCAATTGTCAGCTATAAAGTGCTGTCAAAGACACTCCAAGTCAGACTTGTGCCATGGTGCTTGCATAAAGTACTGAGTTCTGTGCCCTATGTACTTAGCTAGGTAGGGGTTTTATTCTCCCTGCAGTCAACTGTGTGTGTGTGTGTGTGTGTGTGTGTGTGTGTGTGTGTGTGTGTGTGTGTGTGTGTGTGTGTGTGTGTGTGTGTGTGTGCGTGCATGTGCATGTGTGTATGTGTGTGTGTGTGTGTGTGTGTGTGTGTGTGTGTGTGTGTGTGTGTGTGTGTGTGTGTGTGTGTGTGTGTGTGTGTGTGTGTGTTTGAACTCTTGCTTGACATTATAGAGGGCATTTTACACCAGCATGTGGGACACTGTTATATTCTCCTCAACAGACACTGCTGATATCATCTGATATTAAGTGTTGTCTGAGACACTCCAATTCAGACTTGGCCATGGTGCCTGCATAAATTAATGAGATCTGTAGTCTGTGTACTTAGATGGGTAGGTGTGCTATTCTCACTCGAGTCAACTGGGTCCGTGAATGAGCTCTTGCTTGACATTACAGAAAGCATTTTACACCGGCATGTGGGACACTGTTACACTCTCCTCAACAGACACTGCTGCTGTCATCAGCTACAAAGTACTCTCTGAGACACTCCAAGTCAGATTTGTGCCATGGTGCTTGCATAAAGTACTGAGTTCTGTATCCTGTGTACTTAGCTAGGTAGGGATTATATTCTCCCTGCAGTCAACTGTGTGCGTGTGTGTGTGTGTGTGTGTGTGTGTGTGTGTGTGTGTGTGTGTGTGTGTGTGTGTGTGTGTGTGTGTTTGCGTGAGTGCGTGCATGCGTGCGCACGTGGGAACTCTTGCTTGACATTATAGAGGGAATTTTACACCAGCATGTGGGAAGCTTTTATATTCTCCTCAACAGACACTGCTGATATCATCAGATATTAAGTGTTGTCTGAGACACTCTAATTCAGACTTGTACCATGGTGCTTTCATAAAGTACTGAGTTTTTTAGTCTGTGTATTTAGATAGGTAGGGATTCTAGTCTCACTACAGTCACTGGTGTGTGTGTGTGTGTGTGTGTGTGTGTGTGTGTGTGTGTGTGTGTGTGTGTGTGTGTGTGAGCATGAGCTCTTGGTTGACATTTTACAGAAAACATTTTACACCAGCATGTGGAACACTGTTCTTATCATATTCTCCTCAACAGTCACTGCTGATGTCATCAGCTATATCCAATTTTTGGATATGCAGTACTCCCATCAGAGCAGGGCAGATCACTTCATCCTATACAAAGTAGATTACAGTGACATGGCTTTTAATCCATCCACATACATCATGGCATGATTTGTATTCCCTATGTTATATTGCTGAGAAGACCTGTCTCTCCAGCTGCTGCATGTGTCTGGTGAGGTACATGCAAAACAGAGCATTATACACTATTAGTGTTCTGATGAGGTTTGACTACAGTGCTGCATGCAATCCTAAGATCTGAATATGATTGTGTGACTTATGATCTGCTCAACACAGGCTGTCAATACCAGTGTGGACACTTGGTGGTATTCAGATTGCTGTCTACATGTGTTCCCAATGCTTGCATCACTGAGTTTCTGCATGGCAGGACTGTTGTCAATGTTTTGCTTAACATGGAATTCCACTTTTCAGATGGACAACACTAAAAAGGCACATTTCTGCATTTATTTGTAGAGTGTGTGCCTCTGTCACCATTCACTTGTCTGTGCTAGCTCCTACTGTACTAAGTTATTATCACTGGTGGATTTAATGATTGCACCCAATATGTAAGAATCAGCAAACCTGGTAAGCCAAAGGCCATATACTTTAGCCAGAAGTGTCCAGAAATAGAGTCCAAGCAGAGAAGGGTCAAGCACAGATCCCCGGGGTTTGCCAATGATGACAGCTCTAATGGTACAGATTGAGTGAAGAACTTTTACAGTATTTGTTCTACTGGAGAGCCAGCTGGTTACTCATCTACTGAAGTAAGGGTTAATCCCCAGCTGGGAAGGAGTCTCAATGATACCTGCATGGAGAATTGTATCAAAACCCTAGGCCAGACCATGATAGGCTGTATGCACTGTCCTACCTTCATCCAGGCGTTTCACATAGAATCAGTGGGCTGTGACATCACAGATCACTTATGGTGTGACTCAGCACATACACATTCCTGATACAGTTGAATACAGTTGAATACACACTCCAGCATACCCTTTACATGGGCTATGTTCCTATACATGAACATGCATCCATCTGAGTTGGGGGAACAGCACCTGATGCATGCACATATAGAGACATCCTGAATCTTCTCAACTGTGAGGTAGACCAACATGTCATCATGGACCTCTTCTACATGTATACTAGTAATATTCTGGCTATGTGCATCACACTGTCATATGTGGCCATAAACAGCTATATCACCAAATGGGTAGGCCAGTATATCACCTACATGGCATCTCACTATGTTGAAATGTGTGACGTGACCTATAACTCAGGTCCAGTGATCAGCTCCGTACATCAGGGCTGTCTGCTAGGCCCTTTCCTATCCATTAGTTAAGTGATGGACATCCCAGATGACATAATACAGCCTGTGTCCAAACAACTGCCTGAAGGACTACAGATTGCGGGAAATCATTGACTCTAACTGTGGCATTAATATAATACAGACAGCAACAACACATACCAGAGAATGCTGCCACAGCCATAAAAACAACTGCATTGACAAGAAACATAGATGGACTTTTAAGAAAAGAAACAAACACATCACCCAAGTATAATGTGTAATCAGCTATAAAGTGCTGTCTGAGACACTCCAAGTCAGACTTGTGCCATGGTGCTTGCATAAAGTACTGAGTTTTGTACCCAGTGTATTTAGATGGGAAGGGGTTCTATTCTCACTCGAGTCAACTGGGTGTGTGAGTGAGCTCTTGCTTGACATTACAGACAGCATTTTACACCGCATGTGGGACACTGTTATACTCTCCTCAACAGACACCACTGCTTTCATTCGCTATAAAGTGATGTCTGGAGACACTCCAAGACAGTTTTGTCCCATGGCGCTTGCATAAAGTACTGAGTTCTGTAGCCTGTGTACTTAGCTAGGTAGGGATTCTATTCTCCCTGCAGTCAAGTGTGTGTGTGTGTGTGTGTGTGTGTGTGTGTGTGTGTATGTGTGTGTGTTTGTGTGAGTGCATGCATGTGTGCGTGCATGTGAACTCTTGCTTGATATTATAGAGGGCATTTTACACCAGCATGTGGGAAACTTTTATATTCTCTGCAACAGACACTGCTGATATCATCAGATATTAAGTGTAGTCTGAGACACTCTAATTCAGACTTGTACCATGGTGCTAACATAAAGTACTGAGTTTTTTAGTCTGTGTATTTAGATAGGTAGGGATTCTAGTCTCACTACAGTCACTAGTGTGTGTGTGTGCGCGTGTGTGTGTGTGTGTGTGTGTGTGTGTGTGTGTGTGTGTGTGTGTGTGTGTGTGTGTGTGTGTGAGAGCATGAGCTCTTGGTTGACATTTTACAGAAAACATTTTGCACCAGCATGTGGAACACTGTTCTTATCATATTCTCCTCAACAGACACTGCTGATGTCATCAGCTTTATTCAATTTTTGGATATGCAGTACTCCCATCAGAGCAGGGCAGATCACCTCATCCTATACAAAGTAGATTACAGTGACATGGCTTTTAATCCATCCACATACATCATGGCATGGTTTGTATGCCTTATGTTATATTGCTGAGAAAGACCTGTGGTCTCTCCAGCTGCTGCATGTGTCTGGTGAGGTACATGCAAAACAGAGCATTATATATTATTAGTGTTCTGATGAGGTTTGACTACAGTGCTGCATACAATCCTAAGATCTGAATATGATTGTGTGACTTATGATCTGCTCAACACAGGCTTTCAGTACCAGTGTGGACACTTGGTGGTATTCAGATTGCTGTTTACATGTGTTCCCAATGCTTGCATCACTGGGTTTCTGCATGGCAGGACTGTTGTTAATGTTGTGCTTAACATGGAATTCCACTTTTCAGATGGACAACACTAAAAAGACACATTTCTGCATTTATTTGTAGAGGGTGTGCCTCTGTCACCATTCACTTGTCTGTGTTAGCTCCTACTGTACTAAGTTATCATCACTGGTAGATTTAATGATTGCACCCAATATGCAAGAATCAGCAAACCTGGTAAGCCAAAGGCCATATACTTTAGCCAGAAGTGTCCAGAAATAGAGTCCAAGCAGGGAAGGGTCAAGCACAGATCCCCGGGGTTTGCCAATGATGACAGCTCTAATGGTACATATTGAGTCAAGAACTTTTACAGTATTTGTTCTGTTGGTGAGCCAACTGGTTACCCATCTACTGAAGTAAGGGTTAATCCCCAGCTGGGAAGGAGTCTCAATGATACCTGCATGGAGAATTGTGTCAAAACCCTAGGCCAGATCATGATAGGCTGTATGCACTGTCCTACCTTCATCCAGGCCTTTCACATAGAATCAATGGGCTGTGACATCACAGATCACCTATGGTGTGACTCAGCACATGCACCTTCCTGATACAGTTAAATACATACTCCAGCATACCCTCTACATGGGCTATGTTCCTATACAAGGGTGTACCTCAACATGCATCCAGCTGAGTTGGGGGAACAGCACCTGATGCATGCACATATAGAGACATCCTGACTCTCCTCAACTGTGAGGTAGACCAACATGTCATCATGGACCTCTTCTACATGTATACTAGTAATATTCTGGCTATGTGCATCACACTGTCATATGTGGCCATAAACAGCTATATCACCAAATGGGTAGGCCAGTGTATCACATACATGGCATCTAACTATGTTGAAATGTGTGACGTGACCTATATCTCAGGTCCAGTGATCAGGTCCGTACATCAGGGCTGTCTGCTAGGCCCTTTCCTATCCATTAGTTAAGTGATGGACATCCCAGATGACATATACAGCCTGTGTCCAAACAGCTGCCTAAAGGACTACAGATTGCGGGAAATCATTGACTCTAACTGTGGCATTAGTATAATATAGACAGCAACACCACATACCAGAGAATGCTGCCACAGCCATAAAAACAACTGCATTGACAAGAAACATAGATGGACTTTAGTCAATAAACAAACACATCACCCAAGTATAATGTGTAATAAGGTATAAAGTGCTGTCTGAGACGCTCCAAGTCAGACTTGTGCCATGGTGCTTGCATAAAGTACTGAGTTCTTTACCCAGTGTACTTAGATGGGAAGGGGTTCTATTCTCACTTGAGTCAACTGGGTGTGTGAGTGAGCTCTTGCTTGACATTACAGACAGCATTTTACACCAGCATGTGAGACACTGTTATATTCTCCTTAACAGAAATTGCTGATATCATCAGATATTAAGTGCTGTCTGAGACATTCTAATTCAGGCATCACCCAAGTATAATATGGACATCACACCCTATAATCACACCAATAGGCATGTGATCCATGTCCTGGGTTAGATGGTAAATGGTACATGCAGAAGCATGTGGTCACGGTGCTGACTACTCCCTTGAATGTAACACAAGTACTGTGTATATGAAGGACATCCACATCAAGGCCATAATACCTTCACGGTTCTCAACATTCATCACTCCAGCAACTGTGTATAATGCAGCCTTTTTCATGTCTCTCCCTACACATCCTCCAGTGGTGTGTAACTGAAGTGTATCACCTTTGTCATAATGAGCTGTCACGCAGCTTATTGGCCATACCTAGGTATTCTTTCTGTGAAATATACATGACTGTCTGATGGTGTGGAACACAATCAAGTTGTTACAATAGATGCACGCATGCTACCTGTTCTGCTTATGCACACACTAAATACGTAGGTCTTTGGAAATATTAATGGAAGTATATAATTCATGACAGTGTGCATTGTGCCACACACACATGTATATATATATATATATATATATATATATATATATATATATATATATATATATATATATATTTATTTATTTGTTATATATAAATATATATGGATCTAGTGTATAAGGTTGACTGCACAAAATATCGAATGGATAAACCTTGAACTCAGTCACCTGAAACCAGAGTTTCTCGAAACCACAGATAACAGAAACCAGAAAATGTCGAACACATCACGGCGCAAGTGCACTTTGTCTGCATATGCGTCATACTTAGCTACAGCTACTTACTATGGCAGATGTATGCAAAAAAGCTCCCGGTGTGCTGGGGGAAGTGTACAAAACTACCAAATCTCAAAAGAGTAAGGATGTGCACATAGTTGAAGGGTACATGTATAATTTAACAAAAATGAGTAAAACTCAGAAATATTGGTGCTGTAGGTACAGGAAAGGTGAATAGGTGAATTGTGTAAAGGGAGAGCAATTACAGAGGTAGTCAGCACAGATGAGGAGTTAGTTAAGTCTACTGCTCATAACCATTCTGGGGAGCCTGAGGAAGTGGAGAAATATGCAGTGTGCCACAGTTTGAGGCAAAGAGCTGCCCTATCTAGGGATTCACCTTGTCTAATCATGGATGATGCAGTGGCATCTTCCTTGCTTGATTTTGTTCCTACCCTCCCTAGTAAAAAAGCACATTTAGAGCTAGTACGCCAAGTTAGAGTGCAGCAAAGGGGAAGCAGGTTAAGGTCTTGTTTGGGTTTTTTAGAAATACAAAGCAAGAATTTCCCTTTGAAAGATGGCATGCTAATGGACAGAAAATTGTGTCATGCTCACAATGATTCAACAGTTGTGGTTTTAACAACTTGGCAAAACTTAAAGGACTTGTATAAAAGTGACATCTAGCTAATGGATGGAGCATACTTTTCTAGAGGAACCCAGTGTCGACAGTTATACACTATACATGCACTGTAAAGTGTGGAGTGTACTCAAAGAGTGTACCATTACTTTTCTGTTTAATGAGAAAAAAGTCACTTCACTGCTATAATTACACATGGCAGTGTCTGTTTGAAATGTGTGCTGCTGAAAAATTGGAGTGTGAGGTATCCTATCTGCTATGTGACTTTGAGATAGCGGCCATAAAAAGCAATAAGGTGAATGTTAGTAACGTAATTTGTAAAGGTTGTTTTTTTCCATTTTGGAACAAATATCTGGTGAAAGGTACAATCTCTGGGTTTGGGTGCATTGTACAACTCCAACATGCAGTTCCAATTGGCTGTCAAACAGTTAGTTGCATTAGTGTTTCTTGAGGAGAAGGATGTTATACCATTTGTTAGACTGAAGGAGTGTTTTCCTGTTGAAGGTAGGGACTTATTGAAATACTTTGCTGAGTGGTACTTGTATGGTAAACCATGGACTTTACTTGTATGGTAAACCATGGACTTTCAGCACCTGGTCTATGAGTTCTGTAAGGTTTCCACCTCTATTTCCTTTGATGTTTTGGAATATTAGTGTTTTAAACGAGTTAGGCTTACCTAGGACATAGAATTGTGTGGAAGCTTGGCACCGGCGGTTCAAGTGTATGACCGGGAGGAATATTTGTGATGTATTTACTGTAGTTTCTGAAATTGTTAGAGAGCAGAACCGGGTAGATGAGATTAGATGCCGCCTGTCTACAGCCTGTCCTCAGTCTCCTAAGAAACGTTGCTTGCTAAGAAGACAAAAACAGTTTTAAACTATATTTGAGAATAAAGGGAAGTATGACACTGTGGAGTTTGTTAAGGCTATAGTTACTCTACTGCAGATGTGATTGGGGAAGTAACACATAACGTTCAGGTGAAGGGTGATTATTCACTGTGCTTCTATTTGTTTTGGTCTGATTTCTGCTGTATGAGTAACTGGTCTATTTTCACTACATGGTGATTTCTGTTTTAGAGTATAGCACTTGGGTTGCACTGCATTCATCCACCTCTATGTAATTCAATGTTTCGTGGTTTGTCATTGTCAGATTCTGTGCAAGTGTAATTTTGGTGTTTTCCGTTCGTGTTTTCTGTGTTCGATATTTTGTGCAGTTGACGTTATACACTTTATATATATATATATATATATATATATATATATAGATATATATATATAGATATATACCATGAACACAAGTCAACTAGCCTGTATTGCCCATAACTTTGACATACTGGATTGGCAGTGTCCCTCCTAACAACTCCAGCAGAAGTTACAGTGCCAGGACAGTGTGCATGGTTACCTTCACAGAGTATCGATGTATCATAATAGTCGTTCAAGTGCATGTGTGCAGATTCATCTCTTATCACTCGAAATCACACATGTTATGTCAGAGGCATGGGATTAGTGGTGGTATTATTCTGATATTGTCCATGATTGTAGTTGGTTCTTGTGATATTTTCCATGAGCCTTTATCTGTGCCCACCTTGCTGGAGACCTCTTGTAAGAGTACACTCATATTCAGGCATATCAGTTTGCATAGCTTCAGAATACACACCCTACCCCAATTACATGTCAGATCCATAATAGATGTGCTCTGCATTATTCAGGTAAGGATGCTTATCTCATAATAGACATCCTCCCCATTGTAATGTCACCTTGTGTGACAGTCACGTAAAACACATTTTTACTGTACAGTCCCTACTGTACCATATATATATATATATATATATATATATATATATATATATATATATGTGATTAGTATTGCTGCTGCAACCATCTTCCATTGACATGCCCTCCTCTGCTATAGATTAGATTGTTTCACTTGGCCTCTTTCCCTGTGTTCATTCCTGCAATTCATCTGTGTGTCACTATTCAATACATACACTTTGCCTGAATGTTCATTTTACATGGCAGTCCAAGTCCTGTTACAGATCATTTACACAGCTTCAGTACAGAATGCCAGCATTGGGATATCACAATACTCTGCACTGCAGAAACACTGTCCTGTACTGTGTTTGGACCATATACTTCGCATTCATACCTCTCAACTGTCCAGATATTCCCAGGATGTCCACATGTGTTCCTTATCAAATTTGTGGCTTTCTGCCTTATCACTGGGATGATCTCAGGACTGATGTGAGTCAATATTACATACATTTGAGTTCATACCTCTCAGCTGCCCTGATTAGTATAGAATGTCCAGTTTTTGTCTCATATTTTTGATATTTTCCTTATAACATTTTGGTTTTCTGGCAATTCATTAGCATGTCATTGCGTATTGAAGTCATTTGAGTTTCAACATTTATGCTCTTCAAAAAATCCATGCCATTGTACAACCGATCTATCACCTTTCTAAGTTTGGAAGAGCAATATTAGAATCTGTCCCTATTCTGGGCCCTTTGTCCATCCATTATTTATGGCTTTCTCCAAATTTCTTGTTCTAAGAGGTTGAGAGGAATGTTTCAGTTTCATTCTACCACACTTCTATGTGGCATCCATGTCAAATGTATCCCTATTTCTGGTTAATTGTCCCCGCATTATGTTGGTATTTGTGCAGATGTGTTGCACTAACAGATTGACAGCTATCAGTGAAGACCTGGGGATCATTGTGGCATTTTGCACAAATCCACAGCCTGTAGGTGCTCTGCTTTAAACAGAATTGCTATCTGCATTTGCTTACATGATTTCCTAGCCTGCAACACTGTTGCCATCCATGAAATCTCAATTAGACATGACGTGCAGCTTTAATATGCATTGTGCGTTGGTGCTTGCTACTGTTCACCATGCATCAATGCGCACAAATGTAAACTTCATGTAGGCTTCGCGTTGAGTCAACATGGAGTTTACTGAATCCTGGGGATTAATTTTCTGGTATACAACACTGAATAATATCCAACTCTTACAGTCAAATATTATTTCTGGGAAACCCGTAGCTTTGGCTTTAAGGACTTTCATGACAATTTGATGCCTTTGTTCTTTAATATCTTAATCAGATTTACCATAGCTTTCCTTTTAAAAAGCAAACATCTTTTCATTCCATGCCTGCAGTCACAAACCACAGAAGCATTTGATATCAGGAAAGTAAAATATGTTACTTCCTCCACTTTCTTTGCATCTGTTTTGAAAGAATTGACTGGTTTAGATGACCACTTTTTAGTCTGATGTTGTGCAGTAATTCAGCATTTGTGATTTCTATATTTAAGTTTATTAACATGCTCTTCAACTCTTTCCCATTTTCATTCATTAAAGTAGTGTCATTTGCATGTCTGAACAAGCTAACATTTCTTCAAAGAGTTAGTTTAGATTTGAACATCTGATTCATTGACCCCATGTGTTGTATACACATGTATATACTACAGTGGGTAACCCTGGAAAAGGGTGCTCACATAGTGAATGAGAAGTGTCTGAGATATGAGATGAGCTATTTACAGTTTGAGATTATCACGACAATTTCATGAATTACTTTTAACTGAATTATGTGTATTAAATGGAATGTGTTTTTTTTATCTGCATCAAAATTTCAGTACTTGGGAATAATAAAACATATGTAAGTGTATGAGATTTGCTTTTTGAACCAGTGATCAAGAAACACGAATCTTCATCAATGACACTGGACAGGAACATTCACTTGGAAAGCAATAGATACACACAGTATTTCCAGATGCAGCTCTCTGCATCAAGCACAATTTACCTTAACAGCACAGAGGGAACACACTCAGTCCTGGGTCTGGATTTCTGTCTCTGTTTCTCCAGGGCCCCAGTGAGAATCCTCAATGGCACAGCTGTTGAGGTGAATCCTCACCTGAGTGTCCATGCCAAATCCTCCACCACTCCTTCTGTGAAACCAGTGCTTCATGTCCATGCTCCAAGCAGGTGATGCACACACTCTTTGAGATTTGATTTTCTCACACATGCATACACACACACACACACACACACACACACACACACACACACACACACACACACACACACACACACACACACACACACACACACACCTGGGAAAGGCTGGCACAGATTTACTAGATATGCCCCCTTCTGCCCAGACTATATGGTAGTTGCTGCCATCAGACACTGCATAGCCAGCTACCCTAAGGCTCTTACAAAGGTACCCAATTATACTGAGTGAAATTATTATTAGTACAAATGGTAGTGTTTTGACCAATGCAGTAAGGATTTTAGGAGTGGCCGCAGAGTCAACAAATAGATATGATCACTCTGAAATGTTAACATATTATCTAAAGGACCAACCACAATGAAAAGTTAAAATATATTTCATAATAAATAATAAAAGAACATGAAAATACTAAATATCGTTTTACAATAAACACCAGAGTTTCAATCACAGAAAATATTAAAATAACACAGATGAATAGATTCACACAAATACAGAAAAACAGTATGTAACTAATCTCACTATATTTTCCTGACTGATCTTAAGAATTACTATTCCCTGGTCACTTACTAGAGCAAGGCAAGATGAAGAACATATTATCTAAAGGACCAACCACAACGAAAAGTTAAAATATATTTAATAATAAATAATAAAAGAACATGAAAATACTAAATATCATTTTACAATACACACCAGAGTTTCAATCACAGAAAATATTAAAATAACACAGATGAATAGATTCACACAAATACAGAAAAACAGTACGTAACTAATCTCACTATATTTTCCTGACTGATCTTAAGAATTACTATTCCCTGGTCACTTACTAGAGCAAGGCAAGATGAAGAAGGTGAGGGGTCCTTTTTTGTCAGGTTCCAAAAACACAGTGCCATGAGACTTCAGTCTCATCTATTATTAAGGTATCATTACAGAGCTGGCTTACAGAAAGACATCACACACATCTGGTCATATGACTTCTGGTTTTAACACTACCCCCTTGGCTAGAAGCTGCTAGGTGTTTAGCACATATGTGTCAATAATACACACACATCAAGCTTTGTTAAGATATGTTGCAGCTTCTGGAAGTCATAAAACAATTTCAGCCTTCTACCCTTCCACAGTACCTATCAGTTCACTGCTAAAGACAATACAGAAGGCTTCCTAGTACTTGTTTTTGCAGACATTTTTGTTTAATTTAATTTCTTACTGTTTTTCAAAGTTAGTTGGACTGAGATTAACCTCTTCTCTTCCAGTACCATCTGTTAAAATATATACATTCAATCCGTTACAACACAGTCAGAGCCCATTGTTGATACATTTTTAACACAAGCAGCTTTACAAATACATTTTCAATGCAAGCATCTGTATAAATCAGTCTGATATACAAATTACATATAATTCTTAACAAAATTCCAGCTAGCTGTGCTGCCATACATTACACATCCACTCCCCTACTTCTCCTGGTATAGTTGGCAATACTTCACATCATCACAGAGTGATTCTTATAGAGATATGGTTTTGGATACCACAGCCTGACTTATTAGGTGAGCATTGTCTCAGGTAGCCAAAATGAAAATAAAATAAAATAATTGTCCACAAGAGCTGATCTATGTTGTTTTACTACAACCTAAGCTTATAGATTCTCGCTTCCTACTAAGAGTTTGGGCATTGGAGGGGTGTAACTTGTTGTGGCATGAGACAGTGTTTCTGTAGTATATTACTAATTACCCAGTTTAGTTTATTTGTTGTTAATAAGGAAATATTTTATGTTAAAAGTAACTACATTAACTTGCATATTTCAATTTTTATGTGTTTCACTAAATGTATTAATTATGCAGATACTGCATAACACATAAACACTTAAACTTCTATGTTTTGGAAATGCAATATGTTTAATCAATTATTTGGCCTATGAATTGTCTCCGAGCAGTCTCTTGTAACCAATGAGCTTATTCAGTTATGAACTGGGGCACATACGTAATTAAGTAAAGTTGAGATATATTGCATTCCAATTTTTACACTATCACTCAAGATCTTAGATAAAAGCTGTGTTGTTAATAAAATATACGTTATAATATTGTGTACTTTTTATTAAGCACTACAGATAAACTAAATATCTGTCTTTTTCTTCTATAGGGTGTAGAATGCAATTTGTGCAGCACAGCCAAGTAAAGATAAAAGGACATGGTTGATCTGGCTTTATCTGACCATGATCTTGCCTGGATGAAAGTGACATGCAGCTAGCTAGCTTTTTTTTTTGTGGCTTTGCTCAGGAGTATGGACCGGGTTGTTTGAGAACTCATCTAACAGTATGGGGAAGGGACTCAAGAAACCATTTCTTTGAGTAAGCACTATTAAGGTTATTTGAAATGAAAATGTAAGAAAAGTGGAAAAAGTTACTGATTTCCAGTATTGTGTTTTTCACTGTAATAATGTTATTCCAGTTTCATGTATTCCCCTTGTCTGTAGTGGGCTACATCTAGTTAAGGAAATTAGAGTTCTTAGTTCACTGGTAAAGAAGACATCCCAAAATAACAAAATTTGGTGGTGTCTCCTCCCAGAAAAAAATAAATGAGACAGCTGCTATTTTAATATGACCATGTGGAAATACTCTGTTCATTCTGCTCCAATGACAATGGTAGCTTTTAAGTAACTAGCATCAGCTGTAATCTTCACTACAAGCATAGACACACACACACACACACACACACACACACACACACACACACACACACACACACACACACACACACACAAACACACACACACACATGCACACACTGTGTGTACACACACATACACCCACACACACACACACACACACACACACACACACACACACACACACAACTAATAACCTAGTTCATTCAGTCATAAGGAAGACACCTCAAAATAATACAAGTTGGTAATGCCTTCTCCCAGACAAAATACATTACAGAAACATTATCTCATGTCAAAACAGATTGCAGTTGCCTGTTGTGTCCACCTGCTGTAGGCTCTGTACTGGGTTTCTACAAAGGGGAGACTACTGCAAGTGTTTAGGCAGTAATTAGCTCCTAATCTCAAAGACATTACTTGCCCTTCAGCTGATATTAGTAAGGAACTGGAACTGCAGATTTCCACTATCCATCTGTATCTTTAGCCAGATTGTTTGAAGTAGGCATGTAGCAACTGTCTCATGTTTATTGGCAACCACCTACTGCTTAAACTATCACAGTGTGTGTGAAATGTAGTTTTTCATTGCTGTTGGAGGCAAAGCTCTCACATAAAGCCACTAGAAAACTGCAAACAGGTTCTCAGCAATGCACAACATCGCTTTCACATATAATCCAAACCAAAAACACTGGCCAACATATGCTATCTTAAAAGTAACCTACCTAAACCACAAAGTCTTCTTAATTGTAACCTAAGAAACAAGTGCTGTCAGCCAAGTCACTGTCAGATCAGGCAGCAACCACCATGAAACATGCTTCTAAGACTCACAGTTTCTCAACTCAAAAGCCTATAAGGCAAATTTCAATACAACCAAACATCTTCGTCATAGGATGCACTGTGGTGAGACACACTGTTATACCACTCACTAGCCTGAGTAAAGAGAGGGTCACAACTGCCTATCAGGTACCAGGATTTGCCACATATCATATGCACTCAAGTCCTTGTACTTCAAGAACACAAAGGACACAGTTACAGTTCATGTGGGAGTAAATGGCTTGAGGCATACCTCGCTGGACTATATGAAAACAGATATGATGGAGCTCTTGGAATATGTAACAGAGACATGTATGAACCTTGCCTTGAGCAATATTTTACTATCACCAAGAATGATGCCACAATAAGAACAAAAGATTACTGACATCAATAATTGATTTAGCTTCTGGTGTAATTTAAAAAGTGGTCTAATATATATCATCCTTGGGCAAGATGGTAGACAGTCCTAACGGCTTTGCCAAGTATGACCTGTGTCTATTTCCCCAGAGCTTTCTTATATTGGCTAAAACTTCATGCACCCATATAGTACTTTTTTAGGGAATGACAGTCTCCAAAAGCTTCCAACTTAACAAAACAGAATCCTGATAACATAAAATGGTACTTCTGTCCAATAGTAGGAGCCTCAACAAAAAAACTCCACTTCCTGCAGGCACTGCTTACCCTGAAATATACCAGCATATGCATTGTCATGGGACTTGGCTTAAGACCACTGAGTGCACTCCCATCAGTGCATGGTTTCAATATCTACCATGTGTTCAGACCCACCACACCAGACAAAATCACTAAAAGTGGCAGTGTCTGTATATTTGTAGAGCAAAGTTTTACTTCTAGGCTTGTGAGATGGGATAATGACCTGAAACTCTACCACATCCTACTTACCATTCATAAAATGTCTTACCACATTATAGTTAACAATAGGTCCCTGTATATGCCCCCCCTCCCATGGCCCATAACTCCTATAATTTATGGAGTCCATATGCATTAGGCCAAATACAATTCTCCTAGAAGATTTCAACTAACCATCCCCCAATCAACTTTGAGACTTCATAAATACAAAATCTCAGGAACATTTAGTCTGCACCCCAAATAAGGGAGACAAAATCATGGACTTGGTCATCAACAATATCATAGTACACTATTCCCCACCTATTATAAGTAAATAAAGTCACATTCACCAGAAAACTTAAGCAGGCTGCATCTTCAAACCCCCCAGTATTCAGAAATTATGCAAAGTTTAATCAACTAAAACTGAGTGATGACCTGTGTAAATTCAACACCACCCTACAGTCTGCTGACCCAGATGCATACGTGGAATCTTTTAACACAATATTTTAAGCAAATGTTAATAGATGCATAGATGAATCTGTGCTCCTCTGCAGGAAATACTATACTAAATTCAAAAATAAATCCCTATGGTGGAATATAAACTGCCTTTACAATTAAAGAAATAAAAACATCACTGCATGCAATAATATATGTAACTCTCATGATGTCAAAAACACTGTTGCCAAACTTAACAAGGAACTCTGGCTCCTCATAAAATCAACCAAAGTTAGCTATGAGGTAACAATAGCCTTCCAGGCAGAAGACAGTCTGAGAGTTTTCTTGAAATTTAATAGAAACCTCAGAAAGAATGGCCAGCACTGCACAGAGCTAATAGTAAATTATATCACATTCTCAGGCACTGACAACATAGTAAATCTACTCGTGGATACATTTAGCTCTAACTTCACCCCCACCCCTATATTCCCACGTCACATAAACACATCTAGACCCCCCATCAAATGTCCCAAGAACAAGTCCTCAAATCACTTTTTAAATGATACAAAATAGCATGCCGGGCTGCCTAATGACCAGCCTGAAACAGAACAGAACCTGTCCAACCCCTGACAGAGGCTACTCAATATCAACCTCCAAACAGGCTTTGTGCCAGATGAATGGAGGACAGCAACAGCCATTTTCCTCCACAAAGGTGAGATATCAATGGAATCAGGAAATTATTGACCCATAACTCTAACCAGCCTTATATGTAACGCTATGGAAAGTATCATTATAACAATGATAAATATATAGGTAACATACAAACTCTTGACTCAACCCACTTATGTTTTGTATATGACAAATCCTGCTTGCTTAACCCAGTCAAGTTTTTTTAAAAGGTTTCTGAAGCAATATGTTACACCCGTGCACTGGCCCAGCAGTCAAGGAGCCTCAATCCTCACTACTAACACCAGTGAGGGGCGTCCATATTGGGAAGGATAACAAATACACACACAGTAAAGCACAATTTCCCTTAAGAGCACACAGAGATGACAGTCAGTCTGGGGCTGGTTTCTCACCAGATCACCATAAGACTCTCCACTGGCACAGCTATAGAGTGGGGTCCTTAGCCAGGGTCCCAAGCCAAGTCCTCCTAGCACTCTCTCTGTCCAACCAGTGTTCCGTGTCCCTGCCCAAGTAGCTCACACACACACACACACACACACACACACACACACACACACACACACACACACACTTTGAGATATGATTTATATCTAGCTGTGCCCATTCTGTCAAGGCTATAAGGTAGTAATCAATGCCATCAGGACCCTTACTTATCAGCTACTCTAAGGCCCTTACCAAAGGGTGTCCAATTATTACTGTGCAATATTATTATCCAAATAGTAAGTGTGACCCAGGGCTAAAGCTATCGTAGTGGTTTGGACAGTAGCACTATATATGCGCAATGTACTCTAGAGCTTAAATTATCTCTACACAGAACAACCCACAGTTGATAGGTTTAAAAAAATTTAATAATAAATAATAAAAACACAAGACAATATTTCTTACTGCACAGTGGTAGTCAAGAGTTCAGAGCTCACAGGAAAATGCTTAAAATAATACAGCAGAATAGTTCTGACATCAATACAGAAAAACAGCTAAACTTACTATTTTCTATCTATATCTAAGAGCAATCACATTTCTAAATAAACTTACTTACAGAGCAAAGCAGAGTACTGGTGAGTTGTTGTCAGCTTTAGACAAAATCCCAAATGCTCTCCCTCTGTCTCTGAGAAAGCTCTTTAATTTGATAATACATCCTGCCGACTCATTTTAGATTACATCATTCTTAACAATTCTCTGGATTCCCAGGCTAACAGAAACTCTACATTAACATTCCTTAGTATGCTTACACCTGGTCAGGAAACCACAGTAATTAAAGACATTATATATATATGTAAAATCTAGCAATTAACTCTGGTCTCAAAACAATTGAAAGAATCTGCTGGTTCCAACACCACAGCTCTGATTTTGAGATCAAGGCTTGACTTATCAGCTTTCTTCCAGCAGAGTGCACTGTTGTTACATTTTTAACATTCAACATTTAACACCATTTTCTTTCATTTAAGAGAACAAGCCTGTGGCTTATATTAATATTTACAAATGACAGAATTATCTACACAATTCTATCTAGCTAGGCTAGCAGCCTTCACATATCTTCACATTTCTCCCCCCTGAAAACTCAAGCTAGTTTTTCGGGTGTCCCTTCAGAAATGTTGCCCGAGAGGGTTAGGTCTATCTGAGTATACCTTATCCCATTCCCTGTCTTGAGAGCCCATCTGCATTGGCATTGCTACTCCCACTGGGGTGCTGTGCTGACATATCATATGCTTGCAACCCTGGACTCTATCTTAGCAACTTAGCTGGCTCTGTTTAACCATGTTAGGGGACGGTGATCTGTCACTACAGTGAATTTTCTTCCATACAGATAAGGCTGAAGTTTCTGCATTGCCCACACTATGGCTAGACATTCCTTTTTTACAGCTGCATAGCCTTCCTCCCTGGGTTGGAACCTACAAATGAGATGAACCACTGGGTGCTCTTCTCCCTTTGAAGAAATCTGGTTAAGTAGAGCCCCCACCCCATGGTTCGAAGAATCCACCTACACAACAAATTCATTGCTGTAATCTGGACTGGCTAACACAGGGGGTCCTCGCAAAGCTTCTTTATGCTTCTAGAATGCCAGCTCACATGCTGTGGTCCGCACTACCTAATCTGGTCTGCTCTTCCTTGTCAGGTCTGTGATTGGAGCAGCTATGGTACTATGACTGGGGATGACCTTCCTGTAGTACCCTGCTGTCCCTAAGAAGGCTCTCACCTGCTTTTTGGTAACAGTTGCAGGCCATGCCTGAATGGGTTCTACTTTGGCAGGTTCTGGCCTGATCTTACCACTCCCTACTCTATGTCCCAAGTAGGAGACCTCTTCCATACCCACCTGACATTTTGGCAATATCAACTAGATAAGCAAGGCAGACCCTCCTGCTCCTGCTAGGATATGATCTACCAGCTTCTGGAAAGTTGCTGGGGCATTTTTCATACCAAAGGGCATCTTTGTGAACTCATACAAGCCAAAATGAGTCACAGAGGCTAACTTCTCTCTAGCACTGGGTGTCAAGGGCACCTGCCAGTAATCCTTGGTAAGATCAATGGTGGTAAGATACTTAGCCTCACCCAGCTGCTCTAGGGCTTCATCTGTCCTAGGCATGGGGTAAGCATCTGACTGTGTGTGACTATTTAATTTCTTGTAGTCCACACAGAACCTGGTGCTGCCATCCTTCTTTGGCACCAGCACTGCTGGGGAGGCCAAGGGATTGTTGCACTCTTGAATTACCCCTAGTTCCAACATCTCCTTTACCTCCTCACTCAGAGTATGTTTGACTCTCTCAGGCACCCTATAAAGGGCCTGCCTAATGGGCCTTTGGGGTCCTGTATCCACCTGGTGCTGCACCAGGTGGGTGCACCCTGGCTTCCCAGTGAACATGTCCCTAAACTCCTGTAACACTGCTTGGATTTCTCAAACTTGGATAGGAGATAGCTGCTGGGACATTGCTACCCCTTCCACTGAGGTGTCAGTCCAAGCCTCACTGAGGAGATCAGTCACCAGATCTCCCTCAGACTCCTCCTGCAGTCCATTGCAAATACTCAGCACAAGAGCCTCTCTGTCATGGTAAGGTTTCATCATGTTAACATGGTCAATTTGTGCTCCTGCCTCCTGCCTAGCAGTTCCACCATGTAGTTAACATCACTTACCTTTCTTACCACCTTGTAGGGTCCCTCCCAAGCTGCTTGCAGCTTGTTATGTCTGACAGGAATGAAAACCATTACCTGCTGCCCTACAGCATACTCTCTAGCTCGAGCATTCCTGTCATACCATACCTTTTTTCTGTTGTTGGGCTTCTACCAGGTTCTCCTGGGCCAAGCCCATAAGTTCCCTGAGCCTTGTCCTGAGGTTTAAGACATATGCCACAACAGAGATTTACACTCACCCTCCCACTCATTACAAATTAAATCTAGAGGTCCCTTCACCCTATGCCCATACAGCAACTCAAAGGGTGAAAAACCTGTGGATTCCTGGAGAATCTCTCTGAAGCAAACAACAGATGGGGCAAATATTTGTCCCACACCCTCTTTAACTGGTCTGCAAATGCCTGTAGCATGGAGTTGATTGTCAAGTTTAACCTCTCAACAAGATCATTGGCCTGGGGATGGTAGGGGGTGGTCTTCAGGTGTTTCACCCCACAGTACTTCCGCAGACAAGCCAGCAGGTCTGACTTGAAATTGCCAACTCTGCCAGTCAGTATTTCTTTTGGGGAAAACTACCCTGCTGAAAATTTCTAACAAAGCATTTGTCACCTTTTCTGCCTCAATGGAGGACAAAGCCACTGCCCCAGGGTATCTTGTAGCATAATCTACTACCACTAGGATATACGTTTTGTCTGTGAAACTTGGGGTACTCAGAGACCCCACAATATCCATAGTTACCATCTGAAATTGCTCCTCAAGTACAGGCAAAGGCATCAAAGGAGCTCTCACCTTGTCTCCTGCCTTGCCTATCTTTTGGCACTGCTCACAGGTCCTGCAGTACCCTGTTACATCTCTGGAAATTCCAGGCCAATTGAAGTTCTGCATAATACGTCTCTTTGTACGTTGCATGCCCATATGGCCTGCAAAGGGATATCATGGGTTACGGCTAGAAGTGCCAGATGGTAGGCTCTATGCATTACCAACTGTTGTATCCTCTCACCTTCTAGCCCTCCCTCTGGGGTCCACTCTCTATACAGTAACTGTTTGTCCCAGTATACAGATTTTCCCCTTCCCTTGAGAATCAGGTGCCTCACTAGCTACCTGGCTCAGGCCTTGCTATGTACGGTCTGAGAGCTGAGCCTGTCTCAACTGTCTCTTTGTAACCCTTCCAAGCTCCCCTTCCACAGGAAGTTTGGCATCCTCTGACAGGGGTGCCTCGCTGTCAGCCTGGGTACTACTACTCACCTCTACCTTTGCAGTCACTCTGTCCAAGGGAACACCAGCACCCACAAGCAGCTGTGGCTCACCTTCAGTCTCACTGCTACAGGGTAGCTCCTTCCCTGAAGTAACCACTTCACCAGTCTTGGCTGCAAGTATGCACTTTGTCTGGGTCTCCCCCAATCTACAAGACCCACATGCCTGTCCTGAAGCCTGACTGCATGTAACTGCATAAACACATGGTACTGCCTCATCAAAATCGTTCCCTATCAGGACATCTGCAGGATGGTAGTTTGGTACACCTGTTGTCTCAAGACAACCTACTATTGGCATTTTGTCTTTCCCACTTACTGTCTCTCTCACCTTTTGTTCTCCACCTTGCCTCCATGGACATCTATTCCCACATGGCCCCACTGGTTGCATTCAAAACATTTAACGCTAGGTCCTAGATGTGTACCTGGACTAGTGGCTTCCCCTGCTACTGGCAGATTCTGTTGGGGTAGTCTGGGCTGCCCACCATGGGTTCCTATAGACTCATGACCAGTACTGGGGGTCCCTTTCTTGTACAGGGATGCCCTGCTTGCTAGGTATAGGTCTCCATTCTTCCCCACCGCATCTGAAGTAGTGCATTGTCTATCAGCTAACCAGATCCTCATGTCCTCAGGCAAAGTGCTAAGGGCTTGTTCCTTCACCAAAAGGTCTTCTAGCCCTTCAAAAGTGGTGACCTGACCTCCACTCACCCACCTATGAAAATAAGTGCTCAGTTCAGCAACATATTTACACACACTTTCATATGCCTTGTGTCTATGCTCACAAAACTTTTTCCTATAATTTTCAGATGTTAGCTTAAAAAATTCTAACAAACAATTTTTAACAGCAGTATAATAAAAAAAATCATGATCAGAAATTTTCAACAACACAGTTACAGCTTTACCATGGAGTAAGGGTGTCAGGAATCATACCCAGAGCCTTTGGTCAACATCATACAGTTTACATACCCTCTGAAACATATGAATGAAACTATCAAAATTATCCCCTTATGTAAACTGCGGAAGAAATTTACTGACCTTTTGTGCTTCTGTAGTCTGGTTACTCCCTTCCCCATTACCTCCATGACTCTGCTGAAGAGTCAGCATCTCCTTTTCGTGCTGCCTCTGCCTTTTCTTTCCCCTCAGCTTCCAAGCGTAGCAGTTTCTAATTCTCCTCAACCTGTAGACGTCTCAGTCTCTCTGCTGCTTCTTTTTCCAAATATCTGGCCTCCAACTCAAGTCTCTTTAGTTCCAGATGGATTTTTAAGTCCTCTGTAGAAAGGTTGAGCTGTCCATTCTCTGAGTGTTGTACATCTCCATGGCCAGTATGATCACCCTCCTGATTGCTGTTTTTTGATGCAGCTGTGACCAAAACTGCAATCATGTCTGCCTTAGTCAGGTTTCCATGCACCAGTTCCTTAGCCTGGTACACCTCAGTCAACTGGCTCCTTGACAGCTTACCATACTCCTCTGCTGACATGCTTGCCTGCTCTCCCTGACTAACTAAGCTAACAAAAGAAATAAAACAGTTGTGATCTGAAATCTGAATATTCACTGAGTGGCTGATTTAGAGTACAAAATCACCTTCAGTGATCACTGTACACAAACTACAGGAATTCACTATCCACACCACTACAAGCCAATTGCCAACCAATTAGTATGTGGTGTGGAACTCCCACCACTGCTAAACAATTAATAGGTGACACCCATGCACTGGCCTAGCAATCAAGGAGCCTCAGTCCTCACCACTAACACCAGTGAGGGGTGTCAACTCTGGGAAGGATTACAAATACACACACAGTAAAGTACAATTTCACTTAAGAGCACACATAGATCACAGTCAGTCTGGGGCTGGTTTCTCCCTTTCTCTCTAGATCCCCAATAAGACTCCCCACTGGCAAAGTTATAGAATGGGGTCCTTAGCCAGGATCCTAAGCCAAGTCCTCCTAGTACTCTCTCTGTCCAACCAGTGCTTCGTATCCCTGCCCAAGTAGCAGACACACACACACACACACACACACACACACACACACACACACACACACACACACTGAGATATGATTTATATACAACCACACAGACAATCCTAGGAAAGGCTGGCACAGGTTCACTAGCTGTGCCCCTTCTGTACAGGCTATAAGGTAGTAATCGCTGCCACCAGGACCCTTGCTTATCAGCTATTCTAAGGCCCTTATCAAAGGATGTCCAATTATTACTGTGCAATATTATTATCCAAATGGTAAGTGTGACCCAGGGTTAAAGCTATTGGAGTGGCTTGGACAGTATCACTATATACGTGCAATGCACTCGAGAACTTAAATTATCTCTACACAAAACATCCGCAGATGAAAGATTTAAAATATTTAATAATAAATAATAAAAATGCAAGACAATACTTCTTACTACACAATGCTAGTCAGGAGTTCAGAGATTACAGGAAAATCCTTAAAATAATACAGTAGAATAGTTCTAACATCAATACGGAAAAACAGCTAGACTAAACAATATTTTCTGTCTATATCTAAGAGCAATAACACTTCTAAATAAACTTACATATAGAGCAAAGCAGAGTACTGGCGAGTTGTTGTTAGCTTTAGACAAAATCCAAAATGCTCTCCCTCTGTCTCTGAGAAAGTCCTTTAAATTGATACTACATCCTGTTAACTTATTTTAGATTACATCATTCATAATGATTCTCTAGTTTCCCAGGCTAACAGAAAATCTACATTAACATTTCTTAGTAAGCTTGCACCTGGTCAGGAAGCCACAGTAATTAAAGATATTATATATGTAAAATGTAGCAATTAACTCTGGTCTCAAAACAATAGAAATAATCTGCTGGTTCAGCAACCACAGCTCCGAGTTTGAGATCAAACAGTCATACAAGGCTTAACTTATCAGCTTTCTTGCAGCAGAGTGCACTGTTGTTACATTTTTGATGTTAAACATTTAACACCATTTTCTTCCATTTAAGAGAACAAGTCTGTGGCTTATATTAATATTTACAAATGACAGAATTATCTACAAAAAAAAACTAGGCTGGAAGCCTTCACATATCTTCATACAATGGATGAGGGAAAATAGTTACATACCACATATCAAGACCTTGCAAAGGTTTTTGACACCATTGCACACTCAGGTGTTTTTGATAAACTCTCCCTGCTAAATGTCAATCCCTATATAACTCATTGGATAGCAAACTGGCTCACAAACAGAACCCAGGAAATTATGGCTCTACCTCCTCCGAAAGACCCATAGCTAGTGTTTTTTCCCAGGCATCAATACACGAGCCATTCAACTTTGGTACTTGCTTCTTAGAGGTTAAAGCAAATGTTAAAGGCTTATGTCTGACAAAGCTTACAGATGACTGTAAAGTTGGTGTCATAGTAAACTCTCCATAGGACACAAAAATCTTCCAAGGGGGATTTCCCCCAAACAAATACCTGTTGTCCTAACCATAGACTAAACTAAATGCTAAAAAATGTATATGAGTCTCCTTCATCAAGCTGCAACTATCACAAGTTCCTCATTAACTGCCCAAGGAGTATAGTGATTTCATATCTCTGGTTTAATTCTCTACTCAAATTCAAACTAGTTAACTATGTTTTAAGTCAATTTAATAAAAAAAGCTTTTGAAGTGCTATCATTATATCTTATTATAAATGTACTCCTGCTTTTTCAATAAAGTTGTTTTGTCTACTTGTTTGGTAATTTGTAAATTTAGAATTATTATAAAATCTAGCAAAGAAGGCTGAATAAATGTGTAGTCACTTGGGTAGTTCTGATAACTTCTGAATTATTCCTTCATCAGAAAGGTTGAAAATAAAGCTAGTTAAAAATAAAGCCATTAATCAAATACATCAAAAACTACATTTTGTTGGAAAGTGTAGATTTTCAAAATATGAAAAAATGGGAGGTGCACTATGTAGATTTCAAAGCTTCAGCTATAAATGACTAGAGATAATAAAAAATAAAAATAATCTTAACATCTCTAGTGTCCTGCTGGTAGAGATAATGATATAGGAATGTGTGTAGGAGTATCAGCTGAAAAATGAGACATTATTAAGGGTGTGAAGACATTAAGATGTGATTGTGATAGTGCTTGGCTTGGATTGTGTAGTTCTGCTATGCAGTGAAGGCAAAACATGTACAAATAGCTAGTCTACTGAAGTGGGATTTTATTGCTTTTTTAAGGTTGAGGAGGAGGACCTGTTAGCAACACAAAGTATTAAGGAGTTCCAGAGTCGTTAGCCTGTCAAGGAAAAGGCTGAGAGGATTAGAGTTGTTAGCAGTGTTTTTACAGCAGTAGACACTTATTAATGGCCTGATGTGAGAATTCGTTTTGAGTTTATGTACAAGTGGTTAACTCTGATTTATAAGGAGTCTGCAGTGTAGAGGAACAATGCAGATAAATATATATTGAACATATATTGTTGTCAAGTTCTGTAAATTTTCTTGCTCAGCAGGCAGTCACACTCCCACCTCCTTGAGTTTAGACTGTTGCTGTACCCAGGGCTGGTGTTAGCAGTTTGGGGGCACACAGCAAATGTCAAGATGGGGCCCCCAGGCACTTCCAGTCTAAGTATTATATTGTCACTACTGCCCCTCCTAAGCAACCTCTTTGTTCATGTTGCAAATGTTTAGGAGTAGTGCACACAGGTTGACCTGTAGGTACAAAGCTCTTACATTACTACAGGCCTGTGTACTACACTATGTTGGCCCATCTCACAAAGGGACATTTACAGTTACCGGCATTTAGTTACAACAATGATACATTACAACAACTTTATGTACAGGTCTGAACACTGTTTAACCCCCCCACCCCGACACACATACTCCTCAGTCCTCCCCTCTGTTTACCTCCATCTGGCTCTCCGCATCATACACATTACTTTTTTCTTCCTTTTCTTATATTTTGCCTTAATATTCAGCTTTTTTTCATAAAGCTTAACTTTCTATATGCTCTGAAGTGCATTTTAAAGTTTTTTTTGTTTTTTTTTTTTTTTCATTTTACACAACCTTTTCATCCAATGATGGTTTGAATAGAAATTATGATTAAGGAAATAAATTCACTGTTGCTGTTCAGCTTTTGTTTTTCTTGCATCCTTTCAACACACCTTTCCTGATCAAAACAGCACAGTAATAACGATTTAAGAAATAACTCAATTAAACCTGGGCCACCAGCATCCACATGGGTTATAGTTGCACTGGAATGCATTTTTGGGCATTTCCCAACCTTTTAATCCAGTGGTGGCCTAAACAAAAAATGCAAGAAAGAAAACCATTTCCTTCTTTTTTTTTCTTTTAAGGAAGACAGAAGTTGTGCCCTAGGCTTAATCTTCAAAGCTGACAAAATTGTAGTTCACAATAAACTAACAAGCCTACTGTTGTTAGGATGCACACGGGTCTTAACTGGGAATATTTCTTACCTCCCAAATCTCACAAAAAAAAAGACAGTCACTGCCTATGCAACCCTCTGGTGTTAGACTGGGATGAAAGTAGAGGTTCAAACTACCACAGTCACGTATTTTAAGTGACTGCTGGCAAACATATGCATAGTTTGCCTCCTCAACCCTAAGGCAGCCACGTGTATACATTATTGATGTGTGGTTGTGAAGAAGGTGAAAAAAATAATGATTACAGTAGCATATCCAACTTTGTTACTCCTAGACAGTAAACTGCCCTTACACAAGCTATAGCAACCTTCTTTGTAGACCTCTGAGGTCTTTGAGAAAAATAAAAGATACAATGACCACACTTTCTTTAACCATAACGCAAGCTATAATGACCTCTTGTGCACTCTTCCAAGGAATGACTGTAATGAAAATGAAAGAAGTTATCACCACACTATCTCTAGCTCCCCCACATAACCTGCAGTAGCTTTCTCTACACACACCTATCTGAGCAGGATTGGGCTGGTTGTAGAATAGGTGCATTTGAGAGCAGAGACCATTATCAGCTTTATCCTAACAGGGTTAAACAGCATAATCAGAAATCAATAATTTTTCCTAATTTTTCCTCAACCAGCAACCACGTTTGTGGATCTCCATACAGTCAATTATGACTAAGTAAGCCCCTTGTATCCAATTATACAGTCTGGGGAGTGGAGACTACCAGACTCCTAGAAGATCTAAGTGTCTGAATGTCCTGTGATATATTATATCCCTGCTTTTGAAACATAAATACTTGTTAGCAACACTTTACTAATACCCAGAAATAATGTGTCCTGGCATTGCTAGATGTGTGCACAGATAAAAATAAGCAATATTTTTACACACACACACACATACATACACACACACACACACACACACACACACACACACACACACACACACACACACACACAAAAAAAACATAAGCCATAACAATAGTGGTTTTGTACTTACTTCAACACAGAGCAATATGTTGTGCAACACTGATACTTAAATAAATGACTGCTGTTTAGCAGTCAAACAGCAGCAGGGATCTTCCCTGATTTTGCTTACAAATGTGCTCTGTCCTTCGTAAAAAAAAAATCTGATTTACAGGTAAATCATTCAGGATTACAGACAGTCAATAAATCCATCAGAGTTTTATACTTATTGCCCAAAACTGCATGTTGATGCAAAAGGTGTTATTCCATTAATTAAGTGAATTAGAGTAATATTTAAAACGTGTTCCCAATGTTGGGCCTTTATTCTGTTATTACTTTTGACAATGCACTAAATTCTTCAGCAAAGAAGTTGAGAGCTATAGTATCTGGTGTTCTGCCAATATTTATAAAACTCCTTGAATGAGAAAAAATAAAAACATCCCTGAAGATCAGAAATATCAGCTCTTCTTAAAATCCAAGGCTTACGCTCAGATCAATTACTCTGGCCTGCTGCTCTCTCTAGTGCTTACCTTGCTTGTGTTCATTATCAGCTTTATCCTAACAGGGTCATATCACAGCCCTGTTCAGGTTAAATAGTGTAATCAGGAAATCAATACATTTTTCCCCTCATTTTCCCTAAACAGAAGCAGCATTTGTGGGGCCTCACACAGTCAAGAATGACTAAGGTGGCCCCCAGTGCCCATGGGTATTGCAGGTATCTAAAGATGTCTGTGTTGTTAGTTTTAGTGGAGAGAATGTCTGCCAGCAGGGTTTACCTAAGCCAGGGGGAACCATGTCAATGGTAAAATATTTAATGGAATTTTGAAGTCTGTTACTTTATAAAATACCGTTACTATAACCGGCGATATCTTTGAATTTTAAAGGAGATATAAATAAGAGTTATTACCCACTTGGTTTATTAATTATACAAGATAGTTGTACTTGTTTTGTTGGTTTTACAAAATATCAAGATAAGATAACTTGCTGTGGTTGGGGGGGGGGTCCACCCAAAATAGGGGGCCCCCAGTGACTGCAGAGTTTGCTGGTCCCTAGCCGGCTATGGCTACAGCATTGTAGTTTCATGCTGAACTAATGCATTTCACTTAATAATTGTCAAGCTCCAACTCCAGGAAGGCCTATAAATCTTCTGCATAATACATAAACTGCTCTATATAATTCTTCTTGGCAGATACCTCCAAGTAAGCCTTCAAAAAATGTAAAACTAAATGTTCCACTTCTAGCTTTAAAATCAGTATATTAAGCTGTTGTCTTTCTCTTTTTTTCACAGTTTTCATATGTTTACTTTAAGAAAATGCTGCTTTGCAGTTCCACTGTACTGCTCTTAATATTAACCCTACAGTAAAAAAAATTCTGCCCACGGTACAGGAACAAATGCACAAAAATAACAAACTGAACAGAATCGCCAGTGGACCCAAGCATAAGAGTAAGTTTTTTTGTGCTAGAAATTGTGAAGGATAGCACTAGCGGGGGGACATGAAGAATAAGACAAAGCTGGCTAAACAAAGGTGGATTCTCTTTTTTAATGTAGCAAATGCACCTGGAGTTATTAATATGGTGTCTCTCAAACCCTTGCTGCATGCATGTGCACTCCCCCATTGAAGCTTTATAGGTTGATTTGCATTAGCTATATTTTTTTACGTAATTTTTTTTATATAATGTTTATGGAAAGATATGTGTATTTCTTTAAGAGAGCTGTATGTTTAATTGATTTGCTCAATTGGATGTGTTTTTAAATAGGGAGCAGGTGCTTTTATTGTAAGAGTCTGAAGAAATGGCAGTTAGGTCATGAAAGCTCTTAACTCATTTTTTATATTAAAGTTGTTTTTCCCTTCAAGCAGTGGTGATAATTTCAAGGGTCTTTGGTTGACTAGTCGGAGATGTATGTATCTACTCCTGTTCAATTTTCTTTGGATATGAGTAGTTTACTAGGTCTGGCTCAGGGTTTAATTCAGGCTAACACCACTACAAATTGAAACTTCAGAACCTTCAAACCACAACAGCTCACAGCTCCAAATCAGGTGAGACACAAGGAGTTGCAAATAAATGCCAAACTTTATTGGTAACGGTTAAGCGCTTTCTTCTCCTTCAAGAGACTTCATCAAAACAAATTTCATTACAAACCCAGCCCTTAAATACCATTGCTTAATGATGTCACATGAATCACTTAATTACACCTTAAAAACACACTGAATAATTTATCAAAAAATAAGCAAGTAAATAAATAAAAGAATGAAACTCACTCATATTGTGTTTGACTAACATTGTAAAACATTTAAAACACTAAAACACACCTCATATTTAATTGAATTGTGCCTTATAGGACATTTCAAACCATGTAGCCCATAATATGTTTTAATTTTAAAATACATGTGATATTAACTGCCTCATTTAATCCAGGAAATTGGGTGGCATCCAACCTTAAATGCCATCTCAATTCACTTGCATCCAAGTGCAAGTCTACTATTTTACCCTGAGGGTCCTTTGCTATATGATCAATAGCCAAAAACTTAAATGAGTGTGTCCCATTGTCTTTAATATGTCTAAATAAAGGGTAAGTAATTTTTCTTTTCTTTATGTCATAAAGATGTTCACTGATGCGTGTCTTAAATGCTCTGGAGGTCTTTCCTACATAAAATGCCAAACATTTTTGACATTTAGCCAAATAAACCACATTAACACTACTACAATTATAGTGTCCTTTTATAGAAATAGAATTGTTTTTATTCAATTTAAACTGGTCTCCTGTTTCAAAGAAGTGGCAACAATAATTGCACTTTTCACATTTTGTATTACCTTTAGCTCTATTTGAAAGGCCATGTGCATTTTCATTATACTCAAACATGTTTTTAAGCGACCTATCCTTCCTATATACAATACTAAGGGGGCACTTTCCAACTTTTGTCCCTACATTCAGGTCAACAGCCAGGATTTCCCAGTTACTGACAACCACCTGGGTGATACCCCCAGAATCCAGGTTAAAAGTAGTTATAAACCTGAATCTCGCTTCATTTCCCCTGAGTCTGTGATTAACAACCAGTTCACTTTGCGGCCTATGAGGCCCACCCAAAATTGGTACATAAATACTTTTGTACCTTTTACCTATCACTTCCTTGGATAATTCTTCAAACAAATCCAGGGGATAGCCCCTTTTAACAAACATGTTGACTATAAAACCAATTTCATCATGCAAATACTTATCATGACTAACCATTCTGGCAGCCCTTACCAGTTGGCCTTTAACAATCGCTCTTTTTTGATGTAAAGGGTGCCAACGTTTAAATTCTAAATATGAATTTGAAAAAGTTGGCTTTATATATATCTTAGAATATAGGAAACCACTAATCTTATCAACATTCAACTCTATGTCTAAATATGTGATTTGTTCTTCACTAAAACAGTAGGTGAATTTTAAGAACTCCACTGTATTGTTAACGTAACAAAAAATTCATCTAATTCTTGTTGACTACCCCTCCACAACAAAAAAAAATATTTTTCATTAAAAATTCCTGTTCCCAGTATGACATTACAAAATTTGCAAATATGGGAGCACAGGCAGCCCTCATGGCTACCCCAGTGGTTTGTTTAAAATATTGCCCTTCAAAATGTATATAATTATTGTTTAATACCAATTCAATCAGGGTGATAAGCTTATTAATGGTGTCCTGGTCATACATTCTAGTTTTTGCTAACTGAACCTCCAACCATATTATACCTTCAAAATGTGGTATAATACTGAACAAATTCACAACGTCCACAGTCACCATGATCAACCCAGGCTCCCATTTTATTTCATTTAATTTCTTTAGGAAATGCCATGAATCCTTTGTAATATATTCAAATATTTGTAAGCCTTTCTGTAAACAATGATCAATATACTTGCTCATATAGCAAGTTTTTGATCTATTACCATCCACAATAGGCCTAAAACTTAAATTAGTAAGGCCCTTGTGGATCTTCGGTATTCCGAAAATATTTGGAATCATGGGATAGTCATTTTTTATATAATTATATTCATCAAGGCTAATTTGGTCTTGGAACAACATATCATCCAACGCTAGGTCTATCTTTCTATAAGCAATGTGTATCTTATTTAAGGAGCTTTCCTCATAGGTACTATTCATAAGCAGCACATTCATTTTGTTTAAATATTCCACCCTATTCAATAAAACCACTCCACTCTCTTTATCGGGTTTCATTATGCACACTGTTTTGTCTTTACCAAAATAATTTAATAAGGCTAATTCACCATTGTTCAAATTACAATAATTCTCCCCATAGGACTGTTTAAAGTGCTGCCTTATTTGTTTTTCACGCATTCTTTCATAAACCCGAATGGAATTATTCAAAGGGGGATTAAAAGTACTTGGTTTTCTTAATAAAACACTTTCATTATCATTTTCATTCACATTTAATTCATTACCCCCTTTACCAAACCGTACTTTAAGGTTCAATTTACGGGTAAAACATTTTAAACAAATTAAAGCATTTACAATATTTACCCTTCTTGCAGGCACAAAGGTGAACCCCTTGGCCAAAATATCAGTGTGTGCTGTTTCTACTACTTTAGTGGAATAGTTATATATTTTAAAATCCTTATTACTGTTATTGACTATTTTACATATTTCACCCAGTGCAGCAGTACCACTTCTCTCATCATTTACATTTAGTATTGGGCCATCAGTTTTATTATTAGAATTCCTTAAAAGGTTAAAATCATCCACTAAAACATTGGAAACAATCTCATTTTCCACATTTAAATCAGTACCATCAACCATTTCCGCCCCGGAAAAGGCCACCAAACCTTCATGTAATGGTGTAAATACAGTATTAATGTTTTGACCTGCAAATGGGCAAATAATTCTGTCATTATTTAAGTGTTTAATACACTCAAATTCATCGCCCTTTTTGCCTTCAGGTGAAACACTAAAATGCAAGCAACTATTCATATTTTCATTAACAGTAGTATTGACATTTGATGAACTAAATAAACTGTCATGGAAATTTACCCGAACATTCCCCATATCAACAACATTTGATTCCATGAAATGAATTAAATTAACATCATATGCACTAACCAGATTTTCATTCATCATGTCAATAATACAGTCTAAATTTCAGCATTTTCATCAGTTTCAGGTGCTAAGCATTGCAAATTGTTTGCACATTGACCTTGCATTATATCTGAAGTTAAATTAGAATTAAAACAGGCACTTTGAACTTTCTTATCAGTGCTAAAAGTCACTTTGTCAAGCACTGCTTCAGTATTCAAGCTGCTTAAAATGTTAGAATACACAACACCTGCTTCACAATTCTCTTTCTCATGATCAACAAAAAATCTTGTTACATTATTGTTAGCCACAATTCGACACAAAGTACTCACTTTGCCATTACGTTTTCTGTTCACCATATGACCGGGAAACTGCCAAAGTCAATTCCTACTCTTCTTAGGCCTTGCCCCTTGCCTCGAATATTCGTCAGGCCTGGTGTTGGAAAACTGAGAATATTGGTTCTTCCCCCGAAGCCTTTTCGAATGCCTTATCCCCTTGGACTAATCCGCTTGTTTAACAGACCCCAGACGCCGTTGCTTTTGTAATCCCTGGTTTGTCATCGCCAGCACATTAACATCTCACTCCTGATTGGCCTCACCATTACTATCTCTCATTTGGTTAACCAATGAAAATGGATAAACCTTGTTAAGGGCATATTCTTGAATATCCCTTTTCAGTTTATTTTGCCTTGCAAAAATATTGTACTGCAAACATTTTCCACACTTTTATTAACTTCAAAGTAGCTACCTCGACATTTGTTATACTCACAGTCAATATGGCTTTGTTTAACAAATCCAAGTTCCCACAACGGATTGCCAAAGTCTGGTTGTTATATTTTATCATTAAACGCATCATATCTAGGCCAGTCCGATCAAACAAAGCATGTAAATCATTAAGGAAATCTTCATTTTATCAGCCCCATTGGGATATCTCCACAAGCGCAGACCCCGGGGCACATGTCCCAGTTCTATATTTCTTTCCAAATAGGAATTTTCCATTTGCAATTTTTTATATGCCAGCAAATCATTTTCAAACGTTTTTAACTTCTCAGCAAAGGAAATATTCTGCCTAGAATCTGAAATAGCACCAATGACACCTATTTTAAAGTTAAAACAATTGTTTTTCCAAGTGTCATTAACTTCCCCATTCTGGCTGGGGTTTGTACTTGCCATTCTTTCATTTCTTGTGGGGAACCTTCCACACCAGTCTCTCGGTTGTCTTCTACTCCCAAATTTCCTTGGTCTGTCTGAGTGGGCTGGGTTAAAGGGAGCCCCAGACTTCCAAAAATATTTGCCCCCATTTGTGTCACATTTTTCTCCACTAAATTCTGTATTTGCTCAGTATGCTTTGCCAACTGCTGATTAATTTTTTGCAGTAAATCCAATACCTGACCATTGGTAGCCATGGAATCCATTGGGTTGTAGTCAAACCAACACCACCACAAACTGAAACTTCAGAACCTTCAAACCACAACAGCTCACAGCTCCAAATCAGATGAGACAAAAGGAGTTGCAAATAAATGCCAAACTTTATTGGTAATGGTTAAGTGCTTTCTTCTCCTTCAAGAGACTTCATCAGAACAAATTTCATTACAAACCCAGCCCTTAAATACCCTTGCTTAATGATGTCACATGAATCACTTAATTCAGGATAGTGATCCTTCTTGTAAAGTAGTTTCTGATAAAAGAAAGAGAGATTCTTCTTCTCCCAAGGAGATTCTAGATTCTGAATCTTAACAGGAGGAGGCAGGGAAGGATACAGTTTTTTCCACAGATTTGTTATTAAGACTTGGATGAAAGTTTCTTATTCTCTCTCTATGAGGAGGTTCTTCTTCTTTTATACTATTGCTAGAATGTGTCTGTGTTCACTGGGAGAACACAGAGGTTTATCAGTTCCTCAGAAAATACTTTGAGTTGTTACAGGAGGATTTTCCAAATCCCACACGTATTCCTTCTATTCTGTGTCCTTTAGAGGATGTATGTGTTACCACCAGCAATTTTACTGATAGTCAGACAGCTGTTCCTAAAAAGGCAGTATTTTGAATTTTTATGCATTATTCCCAAATCTGACCCTGTGGCTATATCTCAAATTGTTCCCACTGCTGCTAACACCTAGACAATCTCAGTCCTACTCTTTCTCATAAGAATGGAAACATTAGTGATAGGTACAGGAAAAAAGTGCATACTTCTGCAACTTTGATTTTCAGAATTTTGAACTGTCAGGCACATATGATTAAGTTTATTCGGACAAATTGTCAACTATAAGAAAATATTTATCTGCAGTTTCTTCTTGCAAGGACAATCTGCTTTAAATAATTTAGTTTATTCTACTGTAGGTCACTACTCATTGTTTACACTGTCTGTCTGACTCTGTTGATACTTCTTCCAGTGCTATGGTCACTTTTACTATTTGTGAGGAGTTTTGTTTGGCTATTTTCCTCCCAGATGATGTTAAAAATGAGATTTCAAATTCTACCTTAGATAGAGATTTAATGACCACTCTGTTGAGGACATGATCAAAAGGTATGATTAAAGGGGAAAGCAGATCTAAGGAATCTCTAAGATTATTCATCCCACCTTTCCCAGATTTTCCAAGGCATTTTCTATCTCTTCATCCAGTTTTGACAAAAAAGAAAAGTGAACAATCTCAACAAAATAGAGGTAAACAGGGGTTAAGAAGAAATGGCAAGGAGGTTCCTAAAAGAAGTCTCAAACCTCCCAAAACCAAGGACAGCAAGTCTGAATGACTATTCAAGAGACCTTGTGAACCCCTTTTTCACTTCCAGAAAGTCTGAATCTTTATTTTTCTCTTTGGTGATAGATAGTTTCAGACAAAAGGACTCTAAAAATCATTTGTCAAGGTTAAGGATGGCAGCAGGAGAAATTCTTCCTTTATAGGGGGTCATGTCTCCTCATTCTCCAGAACAGGCTCTTTTGTTTTCACCAGTTCATTATCACTTGTTATCTCAAGGAGTGACTGAAACAGTTCCTCTTTCCCAAATGGGGAAGCATTTTTATTCAAGGATGTTCCTAGTGCCAAAGAAAGAAAAGCTGAAATAGCTCACAACACCAGTGCGTCACCCAACAACAGCCCCTAAGGCAAGGCAGCGTACCTAATATTTTAGTCATAGGTGACTTTATAGTCAGCCACACTGATGTCCCACTCACCAGGCTGAACAATTGGCTAAGCTTCTGGTGTCTGCCTGGGACGACATGATCGACAAACTATGATGATTGCCAGAGATGGTCTGCACCTGTCACCACTGGGATTCAGGTTACTGGCTAAAGCTCTTGCCACCCCTATAGTGCCTTTTTTAGGCAAGGTTCAAAGGACAAAACCACCACCATAACAGATACAAGCATGCAAAATCTGAAGGTAATGCTACTCAATGCTAGAAGTCTAAACCTCAAAATGCACTCTCTAGAGGCACTCCTAAACATGGAGAACATTGATATCTGTGCAGTAACTGAGACCTGGTTCAAGGTTACAGAGAGCATCCTTGCAATACCAGGCTACAGCTCTTACCACACTTTTCGGCCACCAAACCAAGACCGAAACACTAAAGGTGGAGGAGTGTCCATATTCACCAAGGATATTCACACCTCCAGGCTAGTTGCCCAACACAATGCATCTGAAAGTCTCCACATGCAACTAACACTAGGTAAGACTGCAATCCAAATTATAGCTTGCTACAGATCCCCCACCATGCCCCAAGATTCTCACTACACCTTTCTAAACATACTGGAAAGTATTAAGATACAACCAAACAAATAAATACTGCATGATTTCAACTACCCTGCCATCAACTGGGAAAACTACTCAGGTACCAACACCTTTTCCCAATGGTTCTGGGGATTCATAAATTCTAAAGCCCTGGATCAACTAATCCATTGTCCCACCAGGGGCTCCAGTATCCTAGACCTGGTCATTACCAAAATGGAAGATAGATGCTCCACAACAGTGTTCACCCCTTTGTTGGTCAGGACTGACCATAAGCTAACAAACCTTGACATCCACATCCCAGCCTCACCTGCCAGTAAGGTAACCTCCGTAAAAAACTTCTCCAAAGCCAACTTCATGCTACTCAAGTCAGAAGTGACAAACTTCATGACACCCATGCAAATAGGAGCTGAAACTTTGACTACTGAATCCTACGCTGAGGCACTGTACGAGCACATCCACTCGTGCATGAATCGTGCCATCCCAAATAGAACCAAGTCGCTCTCCTCCAAAAAAAGGAAGCCAATCTCATGGTCCACTGCCATAAGCAAACTATAAAACAGAAGGAAGAAACTGTTGCAGAAAAGAGGAAAATCCCAGGATGCAAAAAACTCCCTTACCAGCCTCAGTAAGAAGCTGAGATCCCTCATAAAATCCTCCAAAGCTAGTTATGAAAATAAAATTGCCAAAGATTCCAAAGACATCCACAAGGCATTCTATAATTATGGCAAGAATCTAAATGGCAATGCTCATATCTGCTCTGACGTACAACAGAATGACATTAAATATACTGATCCCAAGGATATTGCCAATATCCTGGCATATCGATTTAGTGCCAACATCACCACCTCTCACCCCCTAAAGGACCCATCTCAATACCAAAAGATTGCCAAATTCTGGTAATCACAACCACACAGGTAGAAACCGCACTCTCCAAAGCTAAAAATGCAGCATCCATGGGTCCAGATGACATCCCGGGCTGTGTACTACATGAATTACAAAATGAACTGGCACGTCACCTAAGTGTCATGTTTAATCATAGCCTCACCTCAGGCTTCATGCCCACTGAGTGGCGCACAGCTATAGTTATCCCACTCCACAAGGGGGGGATCCACCTTGAATCCCGGGAACTACCGTCCCATCAGTTTGACGATCCTGATCTGCAAGGGCATGGAACGCATTATCATGGAACTTATAAACAAAGACATTGGCAACCTTCAAACACTGGAACCCACCCAGTTTCGGTTCATGAAGGGCCAATCTTGTCTCCTGAACCTGATTGACTTCTTCAGATCAGTCTTCAGAGCTGTGAACAAGGGTAAGGTGGCCCACACAATCTGGATCTCACCAAGGCCTTCAACATCATCCCCCACTTTGGAATCATAGATAAACTTACTAAACTGGGCATAAATCCCTACATTACTCGATGGGTTGCCAATTGGCTTACTGACAGAACTCAGACTGTAAAAGTAGCCAACTCCAAATCCAGCTCCAGACAAGTAGAGTACCTCAGGGTTCAGTCCTGGGACCGCTCTTGTTTAGCATCTACTTCTCTGAAGTACAGGCCAACACTAAGGGACTCTGGCTAACAAAGTGCGCAGATGACTACAAATTGGGAGCCATTATTGAAACCTCAAATTATGTGGATATTCTACAAAAGGGATTTACAGAAACAGATGCTTGGTGCCAGAGCCATGGGCTCAAGCTTAATGTCAAGAAGTGTATAGTTATCTCCTTTGGGAAAAAAACATGTACCCCTGAATTACCACATAGGTGGCAGTACACTAAACACCAAATGTGTGATGAGAGACTTGGGGGCACAGGTGGACAGTGGTCTCACCTTCGATAACCACATCAGCACAACAGTCAGGAATTCCTTCTATGTGGCACACCTCATCACTAAGGGCTTTTCTTCTAGAAAAAAGGAGGTTATTGTCCCACTGTACTCATCCCTCATTAGACCCATTATAGAGTACAATGCCCCGTTTGGCATGTACCTCACAAGACATCTGTAACAGCAGGAAAGGCCACATAAATACCTCATTAAAAGAATCACAGGCCTAAAGCAGATACCCTATGCTGACCATCTAAAAAACTCCAGCTTTACTCTGTGGCATATCTTCTACTCAGAGGCAATCTCTGCTTAACATACAAGGCCATGTCAAACCCTGAGCTGTTGGACATGCTCCACTTAAAGAAATCCCAATCCCTCAGGGCCACATGCTCCAGGGATCTAAACCTTGTCATCACAATAAACAAAACATGCTGGAGGGAAAGGTTCCTGACCCAGAGACTCCCCATACTCTGGAATAGACTGCCCATACATGTCAAGCAGAGCACCTCCTTGGTCCTCTTCAAAAGGAACCTTTATGATTGGACGGGAGATAGGAAATTCATCCCAGGGATCATGTCAGTCACCCTGATAGACAGGGGTCCAGGGAGGTAAATATTGTGGGAAGAAATATCCAGGGAATTGTTATGGCTAGGCTTGTATGGGCCCTAGGTCTGATAGCCTAGTACTAACTTGTGAACCTATGAACACTCCTGAAGACCCATTCTTGATCTTTCTTTCCTAAAACTGTTTGTGATAGTGCCCAAACTCAAAATGTTTTCATTTCACAATCTGCTGCCTCTTCTTCCTCTTTCAATTTTTCTGCTAACACTAGATTTAAAAGATGTTTATCAGCACATCCATATTAATCCAAAATGTAGGCATTTCTTAAGGATTTGTGTGTCTGAATCAGATTATCAGTTCTTGCCTATTCTTTGGACTATCCACCACCAAGTGTCTAGCTTCTGTTGTGGATCATTGCATGCTACAGTGTATTCACATTTTTCATATTTAGACAACTTGCTTAACTTTGCAGAGTCTTTTTCAATGTGTCAAGAATCTCCCTCTTTTGGTAAGGGACCTCTTACACAAGCTGAGATTCCAAGACAACATTCAAAAGTCATTTTTTACTCCTTCATACAGTATTGTGTTCCTTGGATGTCAACTAGACACTTTAGTTCAAAGAGTTTTTCTTCCACAGAAAACGCAGATCTTTATCTAGATTTATTTCTAATGTTCAGTCACTGCAATGGAATACCACAGGATTTTGGATCTCATGGCATTTATGATTCTCATGTTATCCCTAGCAAGACTCCACATGAGAAAGATACAGTGGTATCTGAAATCTCTTTGGTCCTGGCTTCAACACCCTTGATCTTTTCAAATCCCAGTGCAGAGGTTTAGAAGAACAGAAATATTTGCAGGAGACAACAGATATCCCTAAATCCAGGTCTCCCTTTCTCCCTCCCCATTCCAAAGCAGTCAGTTACTACAGATACCTTAGACATTGTTTGAGGAGCAGTTTCTAGAGGGATAAAAGTGCATAGGGTATGGGACACCAAGGGCAGAGGTAAGCACATAATTCTCAAGGAGATGCTTGCCCAGATCAAGGCACTCAACTCTTTGAACCATCTTCAGTCCCAGGGACCTCATATAGTTACAGATATTGCCACAGTCATGTCATACATCAACAAGCAAGGAGAAATCAGGTTGTACCTCCCCTGAAGACTAGCCATGTCGGCTTGGGATATAGCTTCACATCGCAGTCTGATTCAACTTGCATCCTATATTACTTCAGAGCAAAACTGTATGGCAGACAAGGTGAGCATGACCAGGGTAGACCCTCATGAATGGAAACTAGATCAGGGGTTCTTACAAGATCTGATTCACCTGTGGCAAGTTCCTCCAGTAGACCTGTTTGCCTCCTGTCTGAACAATCACCCAGCAAGATTCTGCTCAATGACGCTATGTAAGAAGGCCTGGAAATTGATACCTTTTCTTTTCCTTGAACCCGAGTGTTTCTGTATGCTTCTCTACCCTTTCTACTAATATCCAAGTTTCTTCTGAAGATTCAACAGGAATCCCCCAATATCATTGTGTTGACTCCCTTCTAGCCCAGGCAATATGGTTCTCCCTTCTTTTGGAAATAGCAAGGGGCAATTACCACAAGCTTCCTCCCAGACTAGATTTACTCACACAAGAACAGAGGTGTTTGATATACCCCAAAATCAATCAACTTCAAATGACTGCCTGGATGATATATTCTTACTACCTTTCAGGCATCTGCTTATTGAGGATGTGCAGTAGGTACTAATAGAGGCAAGAAAGCCTACTACAGGAAAATCATATATTAACAAATGGAAACGTTTTTCTAGTTGGTTCCAACAACATAACCAACACGCACTCAGGGCTAGTTGTTCTCTGCTTCTACAATATTCTGTCAGTTACTATCCTATGACCTTTCTTATTCCTCTGTCAAGGTTATTTTATCAGCCATTTCAGCATGTCTGCCCATGGATCCTCCTATTTAACTGCAGTCTCATGTCAAAATGTTTTTAAAAAGTGTTTTGCAGGAAAGAGATCCAAGCAAACTGGTAGCCCCTCCTTGGGATCTTAATTTTGTTTTAGAGAAGCTAACACTTGCTCCATTTTAACCAGGGCTGACATAAGGTTCTTAACATGTCAAACAGTTTTACTGATTGCTTTGACCTCTGAATGAAGTCTGAGTTGCAAGCTGTTATGGCGACTCAACCCTGTCTCATTTTCCATAGGGACCAGGTTTTTTTGAGAGCTAATCCTTCTGTTATGCCTAAAGTGGTATCAGAGTTTACTTTAAGCCAAACTTTCCATTTCCCGATTTTTTTCCTGAACCTAAAAATCAGGGAGAAAAGAGACTCCATACTTTGGATGTTCACAGACAACTCATGTGCTGTTTTGACAGAAATAAATTTTCAGATCTTCTGATCAATTGATCATTCCTTGTGAAGGTAAGAAGAAGGGACAACTGGTGTCAAAACAGACTATTTGCAAAATATTGTCTAAGGCTACTACCTTTTGTTATACTCAACACAACAAAATTATTCCAAGCAGGGTCAAGGTCCACTCTACAGGGCCTTGTTTTGCTCTACAGGTTTGTGGAAAGGGTTAGATCCTAGACATATACTAAAATCTGCTACATGGTCCTTTGTGCATACTTTTCCAAAGCACTGTAAACTGGATACCTTCTCTAAACCCAGATCAAGCTTTGCTAGAACCATTCACTATGGTTTCCTGCACTCTTCTACTTTCACCTCCCAAATGTAGTGCGCTTGAGTAATCTACCCATATAAGGCTACTGCAGCAGTGATCAATATGGTGATCACAGTATAGCAGTGTAAGAAGAACTTTCCATAACAGTAGATATTTGAATGATCACAGATGCTGCCCTCTCCCTCCACCTCTCATGTTTTTGGTATCTGTTTTATGCCAGGGTATGGACATTTATTTTTGTTGTTCCTTGCACTGGCATTCAGGACTCAACCTCCCTCTTTCTGTCTGGAAAGCGCTGAAGGGATTTGCACCCAAACTTGTCTTTTAGTCATCTCAGTTCAAGATGCCTGACAGTTTGGGCCCATGGAAGCTGGTCAGCTGTCATATCCTTTGTAGGATATAACTCATATATCTAAGGCTATTGCAGCAGTGATCATTCAAACTTCTATCATTATAGTAAGTTCACTTACACAACTGCACTTTTTGAAGGAGGTTAATGGTTGGCTTGTTTCACTGGTCAAAGAAAACCTATTCTATAATCTTGGAAGGTGCCATGTAGGAAAGCTTATTCCACAACCTTGAAAGACACTATGAAATGCAGATGTCATTTTTTTTTTCTGTTGTTCATGTTTTACATTCCTCAAACAAATGTTGGCTCTCCCAGGGAAGCTATTCTAGGTATAGACTTTGATGTAGACTCAGATCAGACAAGGCATTGTATATCAAGCATAGGTCACCTCTTCTTCATCTTTTGGCCTTTCCTGGTTAGGGGTTGCCACAGAGGATCACCTGTCCGCTCATGATTGGCAGTAGAGTTTTACAGTGTCGAGTTGCCAGCCTAGTGCCCAACCTTCCATGGAAGGCACACACATGCAGGCACTCACATCTAGGGCCAATTTAGAGAGTCCAATCCACCTTCAGCATGTCTTTGGGATGTGGAAGGAAACCGGAGCACCAGGAAGAATCCCATGCAACCACAGGGAGGACATGTAGACTCCACACATAAGGCACCCCAGCTGAGGATCGAACCGGAGAACCTCTTGCTGTGAGGTGACAACACTACCCTTTGCACCACCCTGGCCACCCAAGCATAGGTCACCTCTAAATAACCTAATTGTAAATAACAACAGATTCTGAAGTTTTCTAACCATGTGATTTTTCTAACAAGGAATCAGTGTACATTCTCAAGTTCCTTCTAGTGGCCTGTTAGAAGGCTATAAAATCCAGTACAGTATTCAACAATGGGTTTGCTCAGTAAGGTTAATATAGTACAGATTGCCTTGCAATAACTAGCATGTCCTTTGAATTAGATTGGCTACAGGTTTCTGACTAATCATCCAGAACAGTGACAGCAAAAGCCATAGTCATGCTTATATTCTTTATATCTCATTATATATGCATGCCACTGTACTTTACTCACCAAAACATTTTTCATTTTCACTAAAGCAGTATTTTTGCTTTCCCTATAACCTGAAAAAGTGTCTAAGAAAGTTTTCTTCAAAAAAGAAGGTACAGGTCAACGATGCAAACGAGGTACCATTTTTGCTAAAACCACAGTGGATATTTACCTCATCAGATCCATTACAGTGATTTTTAACATTCTGGACATAGTTTGGTGTATGCTTACATTTGCAAACAAGTGAAGCAAGAACCAGACAAATTTAATTCATCCATCCATCCATGCTCAACTGCTTTTCCCATTTTGCACATGGGGTTGGGGTATCACTTCAGCAGTAATGACCATCTCGAGCCAAGGTTTATACCGCTGAGTGGCTAACCCTGCCATGGTAATTCTTTCATACCACTCACTCACACATAAACTCGCACCTATGAGCAATTTAGAGTTTCCAATCCACCTACTACATGTCTTTGGAATGTGGGAGAAAACAAGAGAACCCAGAGGAAATCCACATCACTAGAGGGAGGACATGCAGACACCGCACAGAAGGCACCCCAGCTGAGAACTGAACCAAAGAACCTCTTGCTGTGAGGTGACAATGCTAACGGCTGAACCTCCATGGCCACCCTATTCTTTACATCTCATTATATATGCATGGCACAGCAGTTCTACTCACCAAAACATTGCCACAACATTCAGGAAATCCTTCTATGTGGCACACCTCATCACTAAGGGCTTTTCATCCAGAAAAAAAGGAGGTCATTGTCCAACTGTACTCATCCCTCATTAGACCCATTATAAAGTACAATGCCAAGTTTGGTATGTATTTCACAAGACATCTGCAACAGCTGGAAAGGCAACAGAAATACCTCACTAAAAGAATCACAGGCCTAAAGCAGATGCCTTATGCCGACCATCTAAAAAAACTCCAGCTAAACTCTGTGGCATATTGTCTACTCAGAGATGATCTCTGCTTAACATACAAGGCCATGTCAAACCCTGAGCTGTTGGACATGCTCCACTTAAAGAAATCCCAATCCCTCAGAGCCACACTCCAGGGATATAAACCTTGTCATCACAACAAACAAAACATGCTGGAGGGATAGGTTCCTGACCCAGAGACTCCCCATACTCTGGAATAGACTGCCCATACATGTCAAGCAGAGCGCCTCCTTGGCTCTCTTCAAAAGGAACCTTGACGATTGGATGGGAGATAGGAAATTCACCCCAGGGATCATGTCAGTCGCCCTGCTAGACAGGGGTCCAGGGAAGTAAATATTGTAGGGAAGAAATATCCAGGGAATTGTTTGGCTATGCTTGTATAGACCCTAGGGCAGATAGCCTAGTACCAACCTATGAATCTATTAGCAACTACTGTAACAGATGTGTCAGTATAGTAAAATCACATATCTTTCAGAATTTTACTACTGGGGTAATACACTAGTTTAAGGACTGCATTGCATGTGGCATGGAAAATGTAAGTATAGCTCCCTGATAGGGAAATAAAATCAAACCAGCCTTGGATGAGGATATTAAAAAACATGTGTCTTTTATCAGAGTAAAAATAATATAAGGAATGCCCTGGGCAAAGAGCTATACATATTACTTATATTTATGACTCTTTCTAAGTTAATTTGTTATATCACCTACCAATAAAAAATTTGAAAAGACACAAAATCACTGGAAAACTAAAAAACTGCTCCAGACCAAGACCAAAAGACATGGACACCACAGGTGAGTGCTTTCATTCACTTTAATATGCTGTGAAATTCATCAGAAAAACACTCTAACCACCCTAAAACAGCATTTAAATACTTAATTGGCAGTCACATGACTGAATAATCATAATTAAAAATAAAGCTCTTTTTTGTAAATGTAAAAAAATACATGCAAAAATCCATATAGTGGAAATAGTAGAAATAGAAAACATAATTAAAAAGTGTTTTGTACATTCTAATAAGTATCATAAAATGAAGTTTTAAAATGCTTTACAACTTAGTTTGCAAAAAGCACTTTAAGTTAATGGTGTCATTTAGACCTGGTGCAATATCTGCACCCAAGTAAATTTGCCATAGAGATTCTTTACATTCTAACCAGGTTTTATAATCAAGAAAACACAACCAAAAAAAACACTAAAATTGTTAAAAGGAAAGCGAAATGAAACCGATAAGAGCCGGCAACTTACAAAAAACTGGTTTAATTAGCGATTTCGGTGGAGCAAATACTTCACCTTCCTCAGATAAAAAATTAACCAATAAAGAGAGTATATATACATGTTCACAAGCAATTATTCAATTAATTAATATAATAGACTCAAATTAAATCACAATCATTGTGACAATAAAAGAACAATAACATAAAAATAAAATCTTATTCCATCTCCTAAAAATCCATACTATAAACTTGGTCAAAATTCAACCATAGTTTTAGCACCAAAAGCAACAGCTCAAAAGACATTAACCTACCCTAGTGCAAACATAAAAAGGCATAATAAGCATAAAATAAAACATGTGGTGCAATACAGAACTCCACTTGGTCTAACACTATGTTTGGTCATGTTAAAAAAATGTTAAGTTGTCCATAATTGATATGCAAATATATGTTTTTTAAACAGCTTATAATATTTTAACACCTCAAAGCTAACCATTTAAGGACGCATTTAATAGACAACTGTTCATTAAGGCCAGGGAATGTATATGCGGCTGTCCTAATCTGCCACATTAACTCGTCAATCTCCAACAAAAGTTGCCAAGGACCACCCATTGGGTCACTTAATCTACAATGTAAAATGACAAATTTAAAATGGTGATCCGGATGTTCTAATAAATGTTCCGCTAAGGCGTTGTTTGTGTCCTTTTTACTAATAGCGTAACTGTGCTCATAAATACGCTGTTTAATCTTTCTTTCTGTTTTGCCTATATAAAAGGCAGGACACTGATCACAAATAGCAGCGTATACAACTCCTTTAGAGTCACAGTTAAATCTTCCTCTAATATCATAAAATTTGTCATTAATCACCACCTCCTTTTTTGTTAAAATTAATTTACATTGTGCACATGCCCCACACTTAAACATACCTCGGTGGCCATTGACTTGTGGTTTCCTCTTTTTTTCTAATAATGCTTTAAGGTTGAAGTTTCTTCTATATGTGATCTTTGGTTGCACACCTAACTTAAAATGGAGGGTTGGATCATCCATGATGACCTTCCAATTCTTATTTAATATCTGCCTAATAAACTCATAATCAGTAGAAAAAGTGCACAAGAAACTAGCCTTGTAAATTGGGTTATTAGTAAGAGAAAAACTATCACTCTGTTCTGGTTCTGATGGAACTACATTTACAATTGGTACACCTAGTAGAGGTTTAAAATACCCCAAGTGTTTCATCCTTAATCTGATTAATGAGGTTGATGGGATAGCCCCTATTAACAAACATTTTCTCCAAATTCTGACATTCTTCTTCAAACTCGGGAAACTCAGTAACCATCCTTGCCGCCCTCACCATCTGACCTTTAATAACCGCCTTTTTCTGATGGAAAGGGTGGCAACTACTATAATGCAGGAAGGTATTGGAGTACGTAGATTTCCTAAATATCTTACTTTTATACTTATAATTCTCCCTATCCTTCATAAGTAAGATATCAAGAAAATTAATACAGTTTTCGTCCGCCTGGTAGGTGAACTGTAAAAATTCTGTTGACTCAGTGATACTTGTTATGAAAAAGGGAACCAAAGTTTTTGGACCTTTCCAGATAATGAACATGTCATCCTGGTACCTAGTGTACCAGGTGACATGCTCTTTGAAAATCAGATGAGTAAAAGAAATGTGTTCTCCCAGTGTGCCATGATGACATTAGCAAAGCTACCCCTGCATGGTGAGCCTATTGCTACACCGGACCTCTGCAAGAACAAATCACCCTCAAAGGCCAAAAAGTTGTTAGACAAAACCAATTTAATGTCTTTTGAGCTGTTGCTTTTGGTGCTAACACTATGGTTGAATTTTGACCAAGTTTATAGTATGGATTTTTAGGAGATGGAATAAGATTTTATTTTTATGTTATTGTTCTTTTATTGTCACAATGATTGTGATTTAATTTGAGTCTATTACATTAATTAATTGAATAATTGCTTGTGAACATGTATATATTCTCTCTTTATTGGTTAATTTTTTATCTGAAGAAGGTGAAGCATTTGCTCCACCGAAAGTGCTAATTAAACCATTTTTTTGTAAGTTGCCAGCTCTTATCGGTTTCATTTCGCTTTCTATTTAACAGTTTTAGTATTTTTTTCGGTTGTGTTTTCTTGGTGTTTGCATGGCGAACGAAACTGGAGCAACAACTCAAGTCCTTTTTACTCAGGACTTGATAACGACAACAATGACAATGAAATTGGAAATTTAACAGCCCTTGTCCACGTATTGCTAGGGCGAGTAAATGCCTTAACTCAGAGGTTAAACGCACCTTCTGGTGCGGGACTGCAGCAGCCTAGTCAATTTTTACCTTATTCTAGTGAACAGAACGTTACCAATGCCGGAGAACAAAATGCTATTGAAGGACGTCATTCTCCAACAGACGTAAATTCCAGTAGAAGGGATGTACCAAGAGAGGAGCCCGCTACTGTTTTGAACTCTAATTTACCAGTTTCCTCTTCCATCAGGGAAGTAGGGAATACCACAGCCCCAGGAGTTTCACAATCAAACCGGAGGGATTTAACAAACAACGTAGTAACAGCACGAGATGGTGTTTACCCTACTATGGCTACATTCTTGAGGAATAACAACTTTTTTATTTCTGAAAGCAATGTGGATTCTAATCAGTGTAAGAACATTCGGTGAGTCCTTTATCTTCGATTATTAATGATTTTGATTATAAACTTTTTAAATTTTACTCAGGACTTGAATGTGTCTGATAACGACAACAATGACAATGAAATTGGAAATTTAACAGCCCTTGTCCACGTATTGCTAGGGCGAGTAAATGCCTTAACTCAGAGGTTAAACGCACCTTCTGGTGCGGGACTGCAGCAGCCTAGTCAATTTTTACCTTATTCTAGTGAACAGAACGTTACCAATGCCGGAGAACAAAACGCTATTGAAGGACGTCACTCTCCAACAGACGTAAATTCCAGTAGAAGGGATGTACCAAGAGAGGAGCCCGCTACTGTTTTGAACTCTAATTTACCAGTTTCCTCTTCCATCAGGGAAGTAGGGAATACCACAGCCCCAGGAGTTTCACAATCAAACCGGAGGGATTTAACAAACAACGTAGTAACAGTACGAGATGGTGTTTACCCTACTATGGCTACATTCTTGAGGAATAACAACTTTTTTATTTCTGAAAGCAATGTGGATTCTAATCAGTGTAACGAACATTCGGTGAGTCCTTTATCTTCGATTATTAATGATTTTGATTATAAACTGTATAGATGTAGGAAAATGCAACTTGAGGTTGAATACCTACAGGAATGCATTGAGAAACAAATTATACCTAAAGGTTTACGCCAATGGCGCTTCGCAATGGGACTGATTCAAGACTCCATATTCCATCGTGAACTTTTGTCGCTATTTGATAGGCAAGGTTTTGAATTCTTGGGGGCCTTAATTAACTTTTACAATACTGAGATACGTGATTTAAAGGCTGAACTGGAGTTATTAGAACATCAGATTTTGAATCATAATGATTTTTGTGAGATTTAAGTATGATTATGCCTGTATTTTTACGAGCATTGAAGCAACTATGGCCAAGTTATTAACTGTTAAGAAGAAAAAAATAACACGTGACGTGTACGATTATGCCAACAAAAAAGCATACCCGAGACCTCCAGCTTGTAATTTTTCTATGTTTAACACCTCAAACCAATCCCCTGGGGTGGACAGTGATAACGAATGTTTAGAAAGAGACATTGATGTTAATGAACCACCAGGACAAGTGTTGAGACGTAGTGAACGCCTCAACAATAACAATGCTCTTAGGAACAACAATCCAGCCCACCCATATAACCATCAAGGGGATTTTAATAACAATAGTAATAATGTCAATGGGGATGGCGAAGTAAAATTAAATCAACAGGGTTTTCACAGGGTCCCCAATGGACAACAGAACAGCCGTCAGGAGAACAAAAAACAATCTTTACCATGGAACAGGAGAAAGCAGCGGAGGAGATAGTGGATGAGTTTAACCACAATTCTGTTCCCTCAATTCATAAGAGTGTTGAGGGTGACTTCAACTATACAGAGTTGGACATTTCACAAGAATGGGTTAACTTTTTTTCGAAAGGCCTGACTTTCGTTCCTAGCAGGAAAATGGACTTGGTCAAAACAGTTATAGACTTAAAAACTTTCGTTCGCAAGTTAAATTTGAATGTGTTATTATGTGACAATCCACTTATGGTTAACTCCAAATGAGTTTCTAGTGTCTTCCATCCACCTTTACACCTAAATCTGGGTTTATTTGAAAGAATGTGTGAAGTTGATCTAAGAGCGATACACAAAGCTAAAAATCATCAAGTCAACAGTCATTAATATTAAGCCATTTGAATACAGATTTATTCACTTATTAAACACATGCAATATACGTGCAATGAAACCTGATAAAGGTGGGGGATTGGTCCTTATGGACCACAAAGCATACGTTGATTGTATGTGAAAACATTTAGAAACTGATGTTTATAAGAAAATTTCGATCAATGAGCTTAATATGGCCTATAGAAAAATTAAAAACATTTTGGAGGATTTATTTTTAGAGTCATACATCGACGTTGATTTACATCAATACTTATTAATGTTAGCTCCAAAGGTACCAGCCATTTTTGGCACTCCCAAACTACATAAGTCAATTGCCAACCCCCCTTTTAGACCCATTGTGGATGGTCGAGGGTCAGTTACATATGCATGTGCTAAATATGTCGATAACTTGTTGAAGCCTTTTATTGAGAAGGAAGTACAAATTTGTAAGGATTCATGGGCTTTTTTACAAAACATTAATAACTTAGATTATCAGGCCGAATCATGCTTTGTGACAATTGATGTAACAGAACTTTATACCGTTATACCCCAGAATTTGGGTATAGAATGGACTAGGGACTTTTTGGTGACCAGAAAGGTCCCAGAGGACACTATTTAGCTTATAGAAACTTTGTTAGAATTGGTTTTGTCTAACAACTTTTTGGCCTTTGAGGGTGATTTGTTCTTACAGGGGTCTGGTGTAGCAATGGGCTCCTCATGCGGGGGTAGCTTTGCTAATGTCATCATGGCACACTGGGAGAACACATTTCTTTTTACTCATCCGATTTTCAAAGAGCATGTCACCTGGTACACTAGGTACCAGGATGAACTGTTCATTAGCTGGAAAGATCCAAAAACTTTGGTTCCCTTTTTCATAACAAGTATCACTGAGTCGACAGAATTTTTACAGTTCACCTACCAGGTGGACGAAAACTGTGTTAATTTTCTTGATATCCTACTTATGAAGGATAGGGAGAATTCTAAGTATAAAAGTAAGATATTTAGGAAACCTACGTACTCCACTACCTTCCTGCATTATAGTAGTTGCCACCCTTTCCATCAGAAAAAGGCAGTTATTAAAGGTCAGATGGTGAGGGCGGCAAGGATGGTTACTGAGTTTCCCGAGTTTGAAGAAGAATGTCAGAATTTGGAGAAAATGTTTGTTAATAGGGGCTATCCCATCAACCTCATTAATCAGATTAAGGATGAAGTTATATTGAAACATCACTTGGGGCACTTTAAACCTCTACTAGACGCACAAATTGTAAATGTGGTTTTATCAGAACCAGAACAGAGTGATAGTTTTTCTCTTACTAATAACCCAATTTACAAGACTAGTTTCTTGTGCACTTTTTCTACTGATTATGAGTTTATTAGGCAGATATTAAATAAGAATTGGAAGGTCATCATGGATGATCCAACCCTCCGTTTTAAGTTAGGTGTGCAACTGAAGATCACATATAGAAGAAACTTCAACCTTAAAGCATTATTAGAAAAAAAGAGGAAACCACAAGTCAATGGCCACCGAGGTATGTTTAAGTGTGGGGCATGTGCACAATGTAAATTAATTTTAACAAAAAAGGAGGTGGTGATTAATGACAAATTTTATGATATTAGAGGAAGATTTAACTGTGACGCTAAAGGAGTTGTATACTCTGCTATTTGTGATCAGTGTCCTGCCTTTTATATAGGCAAAACAGAAAGAAAGATTAAACAGCGTATTTATGAGTACAGTTACGCTATTAGTAAAAAGGACACGAACAACGCCTTAGCGAAACATTTATTAGAACATCCGGATCACCATTTTAAATTTGTCATTTTACATTGTAGATTAAGTGACCCAATGGGTGGCCCTTGGCAACTTTTGTTGGAGATTGACGAGTTAATGTGGCAGATTAGGACAGCCGCATATACATTCCCTGGCCTTAATAAACAGTTGTTCATTAAATGCGTCCTTAAATGGTTAGCTTTGAGGCATTAAAATATTATAAGCTGTTTAAAAACATATATTTGCATATAAATTATGGACAACTTAACATTTTTTAACATGACCAAACACAGTGTTAGACCAAGTGGAGTTCTGTATTGCACCACATGTTTTATTTTATGCTTATTATGCCTTTTTATGTTTGCACTAGGGTAGGTTAATGTCTTTTCAGCTGTTGCTTTTAGTGCTAAAACTATGGTTGAATTTTGACCAAGTTTATAGTATGGATTTTTAGGAGCTGGAATAAGATTTTATTTTTATGTTATTGTTCTTTTATTGTCACAATGATTGTGATTTAATTTGAGTCTATTATATTAATTAATTGAATAATTGCTTGTGAACATGTATATATACTCTCTTTATTGGTTAATTTTTTATCTGAAGAAGGTGAAGTATTTGCTCCACCCAAAGAGCTAATTAAACCATTTTTTTGTAGGTTTTATAATCACCCGAAAAAGTTTCTTGACTAACGGTATCTATCACTGAAAAAACAAACTTTTTGAAGTCAATACAGATATCAGCATGTTTTGTCAAAGCATTGGTTTGTTCTTTTTTCTTAATTTCTAAAAGATGTTCATAAATATGTCTTTTTAAACACCTAGTAGTCTTTCCTATGTAAAAACTTGGGCAGGATAAACATTGTGCAACATATACTACCATTTCACTTTGACAAGTATAATATCCTTTGGCCCAAAAAGTTCTTTTTATGTGACTAAATTCCACTGAAGACGTGTTACTGTTGTACCTACACTGTCTACAAGAATTACAAGAATAACTACCAATAAAACAAAACAAAGTATACATTCACTTCTATGCACACAACATATCCAGCATATGCAGCTTTACACTTACTACAGCTATTACAGATATCGGTTTCTAATTTAGTCACAATGATCCTTCCCGATACTATTCATATTTACTTTGATCACACTGAACAACATATAACTTTATTAGTCACAGAAAAGAGAAAATATAATCTTAATTAAATCAAATATAAATAAAGCACAACACATGACTGTCTTTCACAACAAATGCCCACCTCTTTTAAGACAACACCTGGCATTATAATTAAGTAAAAGCATGCATACAAAAGCAATACTACCTAGCATATTTTTAATAACCTCCCTCACAATCTTGTTAATGCTCCCTAAGTACAATCTCTATATTTCAAACTAGATTTTTTAATATTTGAAATACAGACCCAGTAAATGATGAAATGTCATATTGAAATCTAATCATAAAATTATTAATCGAAATTATTACATCCTTTAAAGATGTCAAACTCAAATATAAAGCATTCTTGTTCTACAAGTATATGAACAGACAACTTGCTGTGGCATCTTGTACTGTGGCAACTAACCAACTCAAATTTAATTAAAAATATCCATAGCTCATGTTTGAAATAAAATGCCAGTTCAAAAATAACTTTTTTAACTGCTAGACATGTGTAAAAAATCTCAAAAATACACAGACACCTCATTGTTCTTCTAGCTATCACACTTTGTAATCATAACTGAAATCTGATTAAAAACAAAAAAAATACAAATGCAGAAATATTTCCACGAGATTTTAGTATAGTCTGCAATGATTGAGAAATTTAAAAGGATTATGGAGCTTAAACACTTGTATATTCCACAAACTTAGAAGGAAGGCATCTCTTCAAAATTGCTGAGATTCTGTTAACTACCCCTAAAACAGGAGCCTACAAAACTATACATAATTTAACTATTTATTTACCATGCAACTCAAAAAATATAAATATCTGCTTACTAGAAGTAATATATTCCTGGCTCACATTAATCTTAAAGCAATAAATTATTATATTAAGAGATACAGATAATCACTGGAACATAAATGATACAACTGAGAAGCATGAATAGTACAATCAAAATACTAATCTTTATGGCTCACAGCAGCTTATAATGGTCCCAATAAGACTAGAAAAACAAAAGCCAGAGAAAACATCCAAGACTGACTACATAACACCAACCCAGACCACATAAACAAAGTGAGAACTATATGTAAAACTTTATGGTCTAAGTCTTATGCCACATCACATTTTGCTCTGAGGAAGAAAACTGCACATCTAACTAATCTAAAATTTTGGATTGTGAGGATTGTCCAGGACACATGTACGTTAATATCAAAAGTGATGAGATGGATGGTTCATTTATACATGGTAACCTCAAGCATTATTTTTCAGCAATGGAAGCATTTTACTAGGAATATCAGCATGGATTTACTTTGCTGTAGCTATTTGTCCTTTACTTCCTTTACTGTCTTTCCCTTGGGCTGTGCTGCAATAATTGTTGGTTAATAAAGTTTATCAGGTTGAACATAAAAAAGGCAACTAAAGTGGAAATTATGATTGATTCTTCAAGTGATTGCCATCCAATTTATACAATTTATAATAATGCTTATATACAAAGAAAATAAATTAAAAACATCCATAGCAAGTTTATCAACATAAAACATTTTAATAAGTATACTTTTAGGACCTTACTAAAATGTAACTGGTAACTCCTGAGAAAGCCATAACACGTTACAATGAAGTCTTCTTACACATGCTAATCTCAATAGCTCTTCTATGATGCAAAAGACTAAAATGTACCAGCACTTGAATTGTGTGGTGTGCATATATGTATGTGAATACTGGACTTGGAGATAATGCATGGAAATTATGGCAAATAAATACGACATTATGAGAACCTAAGGAACCAGTAAACAGAAACTAAAACATGACAAGAAAATGACTACAGCCATTTGCAAACTGATGTGAAAAAAAAGAAAATTCAAAATAATTCTGGAACTCAGTAAATAAATGTCTAAAACACTGTAAAAATCAACATCCAGCCCCAATCTGAATAGACTGTGGCCTGCACCTTAAATTCAAGTTCAAAAGAGTTGCAGCCTCTCTGATGAAAACATGAACCTCAAACCAGAAACTAATTACTTAAATCACAACAATGGTTCAAGAGTTACTTCAGTCAATGAACGGAAAGCATCTTCTAACAACCTTCCCCCTTTCTTTTTTTCTACAAATGGCAGCAGGTGTACTGTATGACTTTATCTTGGGCTCATTACTGTCTAAAAAATTAATAAAAGAAATACTTTTTCAGTAGAAGAGGGAATTAATGTCCAATATCCAAATAATTCTACTTTCATTTGTTTTGTATCTTCTAAAATCCAGTAGCAAACTGTAACACAATTATCTTACTTCAGTTCAAAAATGGCTGATACAACCAAATCAATGCCAAATGACAAATTATTAACTTATTACTGTTTATTTATTTACTTAATTATTTTCTCCACCCAAGAAAATAACATAAAAATAGCACTCACAACTCAAAAAGCATAACCATTGAGTATACAATCCAAACAAAACTGCTTGGAGTTATTACTAGAAAAATATGAAATTTGACGAACATATCAATCACATAGATTCTAAAATAAACAAAAAAGCTCTGACTTATATAAAGCCAAACCATATGTCAAAGAATATTTTCTGTAACTGCTTTATATAGTCTTCTTTTTCTTGGAGCTTACCTCCTCAGACTTCCACAGAAAAGAGACAGAATCCAGTTGGTCTATCCCAGTAAACAGATTTAAATAAATAATCAAACTAACAAATGCATCAATAAATAAATAAATAAATACACCTCCATGCGTTCAGTGGGTATCAGTCTTAAAACTCAGTGTTATCAAAAGCTTTTAAGTTTAGCAGTGTATAGTGTGTGTGTGTGTGTGTGTGTGTGTGTGTGTGTGTGTGTGTGTGTGTGAGTATCTGTGAGTATGTTTGTGCCCATGCATATATTTGCAATGAGAATGTATTACAGTAAGCTGGCTACTCAATGTATGTGCTTTCTCAATGTTTTTTTCCAATGAAATGAACCTTGATGAGTTTGTGCTTGATAATGTGCAGTACACCTTAGAGAACTTAACTTTGTACATCACAAGTAACTGCTGGAATTTAAAGAACCATAAACGCAATCCTCAAAATCGTGCGACTGTGAACATGCAAGAGGCAACTGACACTGCAATATTCTCCCTGTTCCTAGATGCAGCAATATTTGCATTAGTATATATTATTAGAAGTCAAGGGTGTACATAAGGAAGTGATATGTTACTTCTTGGGAGTCATTATTCTATTTTAATTGCAGTGTTTTTTTTTTATCAGATGATATCAACGGCTAAATCAATTAACCTTTTATATATGCCCAGGTTTTGTCTACAAATTTTTATTTGCTTTTTGATTTTTAACAGAATGAAACGGAATGCTCTGATTTCATTTCTGCTGTATGCACAAATGTATAAACATTACAGTATTTCAGCCTCTTACAAATCATGTAAATTATTATTAAGGGCATATAAAACTGTGGTTATTAAGAATTGTTCAACACATAGCATATTTAAAATTTTACAGACTTACTTCATTATTTAGTTTTTATATACTTTTAAATTGTCACAGATGTTGTTACATTTGACTACCCAGATTCCAGTAAGATAAGAGCTTACGGAAGCTTTTTATGCATTAATCAAGCTGTTCTTAAACTAATCATAGTTGATTTCTGACCTCTTTAAAGCGCAGATAATTTTCAAGTAGTGATACATTTCTTACCTTAATTTAGAATAATTTTGTGGTAAAAATAAATTATTCAGCACTTCCTGACAATTTGTTACAGTTATACAATCTACTTGTTCTAATGATCTTTCTAATGAGAAAACAAAAAAAAAACATATTCTAATGAATCAAAAAATTCCAAACTCGTAACACAAGACATAGACCATATTCTGTGCAAGACATAAAACTCAAAAAAGTATTAACAAAAGTGTACCAAGGCCTGTAACTTTGACAAAAGTTACAAATTCACTTCTTTTAGGTATACATATACATTACATGCATGTGCACATACGCACACACATAAAGCAATGCAAAATTAGGATGGTATTGCAAATTGGCAAGTGTGTCATTTTAATTTATTACTGAATTTCATTTAGTTATGCAGTTGTGTCATGCTTGTTCTTTTTTGGATTGCAGTGAGACAATGAAATGCCCTGTGAAGTTGTTTGGTCAATACCACAAGTAGTGGGCTTCCATTTCACTGGAAGGTCCATTATTTCTGACTTCATCAATGAAAACCATGGTTTCCTTTTCTTTCATTTTTAAGTATTTTTACTGTTTTATCGTGTAAAGCATTTTTAGAAGAGCTCCTTTCCTTGCTGTATGTTTAGATATGTATCTATAACAGTCAATGAATATGAGTATCTGATTGCAAGTGTGTGTGTGCGTGTATCTGTGTGTGTGTGTGTGTGTGTGTGTGTGTGTGTGTGTGTGTGTGTGTGTGTGTGTGTGTGTGTGTGTGTGTGTATGGGTTTTGTTTATCTGTGTTGACAAGGAGCTGTGGCACTCTGCTTTACATTTTAAGAGATAAACACTGCCTGGAAAGATTCAAACTCTTAGAAATTGAAGTGGAGAGACAGGTTTAAATAATTGCCTACCCCTGCCAACAATGCAGACTAACCCATAAGTATACCTGTCCTCTAACAAAGGTCTCCCACACGGTACCATCATTGGGAAGTTTCTCTTGCATGAAGGCTTTTTATCATTGAATTTTCTCTGTGGGAACCTGATTCCCTACCAGCTAAAAGTGGCTGCACTGCCCAAGCCCTTTAAATAATTAAAGTGTATGTGTACCGTTTTTTATTAGTAGTACCTTTTAGTGTACAAGTAGATCTACTTAATGGTGTGCACACCACACAGCCACTATTAGCCTCCCCTCCACACTCTTATTACCTGTATTATAGTCTTTAATATACATCTCCCTCCACACATCAAGGTCAGTGTAACTGAAGTACTCTGGTAAAAACACAAAGCCCCTTATAGTAACCCCCCCCCCTCCATCTCTCAATATCTTCTCTACCATTTTTTTTATCACTATATCCTTTAATAACAGTAACCAGATAGTTTCTTTCTCTGATATACTGACCTGGGGCTGGGTCTCCAGTTGGATGATTGTTTCTGTAGTCGCTGACTCCTCGGCCTCGTGGTTTCATCCTGCACAGAAGAAACATTTCCCTCCCCCCCTTTGTGCTTAAACAAATGTTTTAAGTAACATCTACATTTAAGGCACCAGTTTTATACACATCTTTTACTCCCGTAGGCTGTACATCCACCGTGACTCTCCCCATTGTGCACATCAGGTAGATCTATCTAATACTTTTTGTTTTTATAAAGTGGGTAAACCTACATCTCCATAGAAGCAATGTGGAACCATGCCTAGTGCATTTTAATGTACAGTGTGGATCACTATCATAATTTCCCTTTTTTATATGGAACGTAATTACTTGTGTGAAAAGTGATGTTGTGGCTGCATTTTTGCTCTGTTTATGACTGCATTATTAGCATTACATAATGTAACATCATACTTAATATATGGTTTTGAACACTATCATAATTTCCCTTCTCTAACAAGAATGTACATGCTTGTGTGAAAGGAGATGTAGCGACTGAATTGTTTGCTCTGTTTGAGACTGTATTATTAGCATTACGTATTGTACAACTGAAATCAGTATCTGATCAGATATTAATGCAGCTTGGAGATGTGCTAAAATATATACTGTTTACTACTTTCATAGTTGCTTTATGTCTTTTAATTCTATCTCAAGTAGTAAAAGTTAATTTGAAGGGCCATACTTTGATAGATAAGAGTGAGCTCTGAGAAGCTATTAGCCCTGTGAATGGATGCAAAATTAGTAGTTGTATTTGCCTAAGTAAGAAAATGCCTCTCAAGTCCAAAACTGTAAAATCTTTGAGGTACATGCAAAACGCAGTTTAATATCTTCTCATGTTACCAGCAGCCTGCTGATTATTAATACAGTTGGCAGTGTTTACTTGGGAACACTGCTGAAGCTAGCTCTAGGTGATATATCATCATACAGTGTTGGTTATATATTGTCCCTGCTGGATTTTGTTCAGAGTTGGGCAGATGCTACTATATCAGCGACAAATACTAACATGGTTATTAAGCATAATTATTAGGCCTACTCTCATTTTTTTTTTTCAAATGTATTCACATTCCTCTGAATACTTTCTCTTCTTCCATACAGTTTTACCTGTCTTCTGACGGTCTCCCCACACAGTGCAATCATCGGGAACTTCCACCTGCATGAAGACTTTTTATCATTGAATTTTCTCTGCAGGAATCGGATTCCCTACCAGCTAAAAGTGCCTACACTGCCCAAGCCCTTCAAATAATTAAAGTGTATGTGTACCATTTTTTTATTAGTAGTACGTTCTAGTGTGCAGGTAGATTTACTTAACAGGGTGCACACTAGAGAGCCGTTATTAGCCTTACCCCCCCCCCACATTCTTATTACATGTATTATAGTCTTTAATATACATCTCCCCCCACACATCAAGGTCAGTGTAATTGAAGTACTCTGGTAAAAACACATAGCTCCTTATAGTAACCCTCCCCTCGGTCTCACAGCATTTTCTCTACCATATTTCTTATCACTGTATCCATTAATAACAGTAGCCAGATAATTTTTCTCTCTGATATACTGACCTGGGGTTGGGTCTCCAGTTGGCTGATTGTTTTTGTACTTGATTCCTCAGCCTCGTGGTATCAACCTGCTCTGTTCGCCCTCTCTATGCTCAGGATCACTCTGCTCCACTACCATACCCTCATTCCCACCCCCACATCAATTACATTTACACACTTTAGCCACTCCCACTCCTTCTCCACAGCAAATCACACATCACCACATAAGTACTCCAAATACACCATCCACAACTACCAAATGCTCCATTTCTCCACCCCTCCCATATAGATAATTCACTTCCCACCCTTCCCCCTTCATTATCTCCAACTCCACCCATATTTACCCTTTCTACTCCCACACATACCACTTTTTCTCTACACTTCCCCTGACAGAATTCTATTAATGCTCCATTGTATACAACAAACATCTTCAAAAACATTAGTGAAAGAGCACCCAGTAATATAACAGCCCTTCTCTTCTTTTATAACTGTACCCCAGGCACGGCCGGCCTTAGGCATAGACGAACTAGGTGACCGCCTAGGCAACCATACAGGCCAACCTAATAAAGGGCGCAATTTTTATTTATTTATTTTAATTACTTAATTTTTTTCCAGTCCGTAATTATTTTGCGTTCTTCTCGGCACTCTGCCTTCAAGTCCGTCTAAACTGTAATGTGGCGTTTGCGCCCTACCCCCACTTCCATAGTCCTCTCTTTCCAATCTGATAGGAAATGATTTGTAATCTGTAAATAGTCTGCCTTTGGTGGAAAGTAACGTAAGGGTGGGGAATCAAGGTACTGTGTCAACGCTGTCCTTTTTGGCAAACACTTAACACAGATTTTTGCTGTTTGTTTCTTCTGTGTTTGGAAGCCAGATTATGCCTAGCCAGGGACCACAGCTCCCTTAACACATCACATTGACAAACACCACAAGACAATGTGTGAAATTATCAAGGAGGAAAAGTTTGTTGCGCACCACATGCAGCTGTTTACGAATCCTTGATGAAGTGTCAGGATGTCCATTCTTACAATATTACTTTGTATAAACTATTTTTTGTCAAATATTTGTTGCTTTAGAGAAGAAGGTGGTTATTAACACTCAGACAAAGATGATGTCTTGTCGTTACCTATCACAACCTGGATAGGCACCAGTCACAACCAGCATCTCTGGAGTTTTCATCTGGGAGATGTAGAGGAAGTAGCAAAGAAGTTTAATATTGGAATGATGAAACCGCATCAACGATCAAACTAATGAATTTGCAAGATATATTCTACAGAACAGAAGAGGGTGGAAGCAGATAATAATCTAAGTAGAATTTGTTGTTTTATATATACATATATATATATATATATATATATATATATATATATATATATATATATATATTTGTGATGAGTATCGTGAAGCAGCTGAAAAAAGGTAACAACGGAACATGGAATCAGCAGTTTGTAGGCCTACACCACTGCAATCAACATAACGTATACTTTCCTTAAACATTTAGTTGTAAAACAAGTTGAACAATCCATTTAAATGAATAGAATAACCAAAAAGGGAATTATTCTCATAACAATACTATGCGAGTCCTTTTTAAATTGGCTATTTTAGGTTTAGTTGTGTTTGTCAGAAAAGATCCGATCAGTATTTTTCCTTGAGAATTGGCACATCCCAGAGTAAATGCCCCAGTGGTACCAAATTTAGAAGAAATTATATTGTACATGGTAGTAATATAGTCCAGTAATGCACTATTTGGAGTACAAAAAAGATAAAGAAACAAAAGGAGGAGGATTTAGAAGTCTGATGCTTGGCTTATTGGGACTTTTTGTTATACTGTCGGATCCACTGTCAGTCCATTTGAACTTGTAGGCTACATTCCCATATCTCTTGGAAAAATCTTTATGGCTGCCCTGTGCAGAGTATTTTATTTTTATCTGTTGCATCTAATTATTATTATGGGAAATAGTGCCCATGATGGTGCTGACTTGTTCCTCTCTTATTACACAATTTAGTCTTCCTTTTCTACTCACCTGAAACTTTTTTTTCTTTTAATTTTCTCTAAAGTTAATATGTCTTGCTTATTTAGTCTATTGTGTTATGGGTTTCCTGTACAGACTCTGCATTTTTTTATATCATTTTGGTAGTCTGACTAAAAATTCCCATTTATGAGGGCTACTTCCACACACAAAGAAATTAAGGGATTGACACTGTGTCACATAATATTCGAATGCTGATGAGATTCAAATGTATCTCTCAGGTTTTGTGTACCAGGGCATTAACTATAAGGATATCACAAAATGAACACCAACAAGAAACACCAAACAGCAAAGAGCAGCAGTACAGACCAAAAATGTGACCAAAACCGTGAAATAGTGTAGTTGAAATTTAATCCACAAAACTCCACAAATATACAGATTTAGCACACACTTTTGTAAAACACTTCATCAGAATCTTGAACCATTCAAACTAGCACCACATATAAATACCCCTCCCACATAACCTTATCCAGTAAAATTTCCAAACCAATTAATAGCCATGGATACAACCATTCTATAAAATAACATAAATACATTACATTCCACATACCAATCACATATTTTCAAAATTAAAACCTTTATAAATCAGATTTACACAATATAAGATTTTAATTACAATTACCTTTATACCAAACTATCCCTCCCCTTCCTGTCCCACTAGCCACTACAATTCCACTTCCTGCCTATTGCCACAACCACCTTACTAATCTGTCAGTCTTATCAACACCACCTCCTCTATACCACTGTCTTTACCTACTCTATCTGACCATATTTTATTCCATGTATTATTTTCTAATATCTTCTACACTACTTATTCTCTCTATCTCCACCTCTTACCACTCCAGTCTCTCTGACCCACTCCTATGTTCACCAACTTCTCACTCATACAACATATATCCAACTACTTCATCTTTTACTACCTCCCCTAATCTCTTTACTACTTCTACCTCAAGTCTGTATAAACTATCCATAATATAGGTTTATAAACCTTACCACAAAATTAAGTCAAAACTATACAAACTCCATCTAGAATCTACTACACACTCTCCTCTCACTAAATACCTACTTTGTTCTGGAGATATCCATCCCAACCCTGGCCCCTCTTCTCTCCCCAAAACTACCTCTACACTGCCCCAACTTACTCCTCTAACAGTCACCAACCTCAGTCACAACAATCATCTCCATCCAAATACTTAACAATTTACTTATTGAATATTCAGAGTCTAGCAAATAAAGTCGCTGAGCTGCACTCATGGATAGCTCTCAATACCCCTCACATCCTCTCCCTATCTGAAACCTGGCTCAAGCCACAAATCTCAAATAGTGAAATACTCCCACCAGGTTATAATATCTTCAGATCTGATCGACCTGTAAAAAAAGGTGGTGGCATGGCCATCCTCTACTCAAACAACCTTAACCTCTCACCATACCCTTCCCCAATTCCTGACTTTCTCCCAGCTGAAATCATCATCCTTAACTGCCGTCTGAATCCCCACAAAAAACTTGCAAATGCCTCTATCTACTTTCCTCCTGGTAACAATCTGCCCATTCTTGAAAACATCCTATCCTGGTTCTCCCACAACATACCATATGAGAAACTTATCCTTGGTGATGTCAACATTGATTGGGCCAAACTTACAACTGAATCCCCCCCAACTCAGTATCCACCTACACAGCTTCCACCAGCTTACAACATCTCCCACTCGCTTCCATAAAAATTCCACTTCCAGCTCCATCATAGACTGGATCCTTACCAATTCTCCCCCCCAATACCACAATCCCACTACCTTACCTGACTCCCTCAGTGAACATCTCCCTATCACCATCTTAAGACACTACTCCCATATTCCTAAACCTCACCTTATAAAAGACTGTCAAAAACTATCGACTTTCAATTCATCCCAATTTAACTCCATTCTCCACAACATAGAGTGGTCCATCCTAAAACACATCCCCCTAAACGATGCTGTAAGCGCTTTCAATAGCATCTTCATGAATACTCTAAACTCCTTAGCTCCCTCTAGGAAGATCAGAGTAAAATCAAACCATGCTCCCTGGCTCTCCAAAGAGACTAGGTCCCTTATGAAACAAAGAGATTGTGCTTGGAAAACCTGGACTAAAACTAAACAACCACCTTTTCTTCAAAAATACAGGCAATTGAGGAACCTTGTAAAAAAAAACATACAACTAATGACAAAAAGTTATACTATAGCTCTGCTCAGCTTAACAACAAATTCAATCCTCAAAAATTTTGGTCAACTGTCAACAACATCCTCTATCCTGGAAAGCCCTCTAATCCCTCCCCATACCCTAACTCTTCCTCTCAGGAAACAGCTACCCTCCTGAATAAACACTTTATCTCTTCCATCCAAAATATGGTAACCTCTAAGCCAAACTCTACTTTGACACCCACCCCTCCAAGTCCCACTAACACAACTTTGTTTTCTTTTGAGCCAGTTCCCATTACTTACATCAAATCTCTACTACTCAAGCTAAAACCTTGCTCTCCTTCCACTGATAATCTATCTCCTACATTCCTCAAACTTGCTGCTGACTCAATTGCCTATCCTATATCTATACTAATTAATTGATCTATTCTGGAATCAACTGTCCCCACCCTTTGGAAATCTTTCTTCACTATCCCTCTTCATAAAGGTGGAAACTCCACTGACCCCTCAAACTACCAACCCATTGCCATTCTGTCCCCCCTCTCCAAGATATTAGAAAAATGTATTCACTCACAGCTTCTCAATCACCTCCTCACACATCACTTACTTACCCCTACCCAACATGGATGTCATCCTCACCACAGCACCACCACTGCCCTCCTCTCCTTCACTCATATCATTGCAGAGGCCTTAGACAACAATAAACTAATTTCCTGTCTCTTCCTAGATCTCTCCAAAGCCTTCGATACAGTCTCTCATCCTCTACTACTATCCAAACTCACAAATCTCCACCTATCCCCCTCCGCACTTGCCTGGTTTAATAGTTACCTATCTGGCAGGGAACAATCTGTCAAATGGCTTTCATCCCCCTCACCTTTCCTTCCCATCTCCATTGGTGTTCCCCAAGGCTCCATCCTGGGACCCCTTTTGTTTAACATCTTCACCAATGATCTTTACACCTCATGCAAAGAATCCTCCCTTGTTCAGTATGCCGATGACTCCACACTTATATCCATCTCAGATAACATTACTGAACTACACTCCCTGACCCAACAGGCCCTACTATCCACTGAACAATGGCTCTCTCACAACCTATTGATCCTAAATCCCAAAAAGACCAAACTCCTACTTTTCCTTCCCCGTTCTCTTTCTCATCACAAAACCTCCTTTTTTATTACATCTTCTAACAATACAACTATCCAACCTGACACCCACACAAAACTCCTAGGGGTCATTATCAATGACGAACTAACGTTCAACCTACACATACTCCAATGTATAAAAAAAAAAACAGAAACTAGGTCTGCTATATCGGAACAAAAAATTCCTAACCCCTGAATCTAGACTTACCCTGGGAAAGGCACTTCTCCTCCCCTCCCTCTTATACGTCACCCCAGTTCTTACCAATATCCAGGCCTCCACTCTAAACAAACTCCAACAGACTTACCATAAAATAGCCAGATTCATTACTAACTCCCCATACAACTCACTGCATTTCTTTAAACTCTCTTCAATGGCTTGAACTTCCCCAATTTCTGCTATCGTATCAATTTCATATGCTACACTCTATTCTTTATAAACCCTCCTTCTGTCCATCTCTGTCTTCCTTAGTCTCCATCTACTTCCCATCCCGGACCCTCCGTACTTCTAACCAACAATTACTTGATATCTACCACCCAAAAAGGTTAGTAGGCAAACTACTCTGCAAACACTCCCTTGCCCATGCTTGGAACAAACTTCCCCTTGATTTACGTTCAATTTCCCACACCTCACACTTTAAAAATGAACTAAAAGCTTATTTTCTCAATTTCAGAACCTGCCCTTGCCATGACCCTGCCTAGTCTTCCTTCCCTTTATGTACCCTCAAAAGGACCATACTTAGTACCTCATTACACCTCTCTCTCCAATGTGTCTACTATGCATTTGCATAATTTTATACAAACAAATTTTTTTATTGTTGACCTATTGAACTATATCAATGTAAAATTATTACTTAGCTTCTTTTTAATGCAACTTTAACTTTATGCATGTAACCCAACATATGTGAATCTTTTTGCTATAACTGCCATTATATCAATATTGTTTAAAATTGTACTTGTTTAAAATGTACTACTGGAGCTTTTCTCCTCGGGTCTCCACTGAAAATGGGCCACAAGCCCAGATGGACAAACCCAGTTAACAAATGTCAATAAATAAATAAATAAATAAATAAATAAATAATGTAAGTATGCTAGAAATAGATAAACTATCATTAAGACCGGGTGGGACTGTAGCATTTAATTTTAATTGCTAAAATAACTCCTTTGCTTCCAATATATCTTCCTACGGAACCCCCAATAGTCTCTAGGTACTCCCTCCAGAACAAAAAACTCCAAAAGCATGGTCCGGATAATCAGCAATATGCCTAGCAAGGGCATTTTTCAAATTCCCCTTCCTAATATCCAAACCATTTTCATATAACCTCACTCTAAATTTCCTTTAAGTCTTTCCAATATAAAACTGTGGATATGTAAGGCACTTGCCCACATATACTACCCCCATGGTGTTACATGTATTATGAGATTTGGTCCTAAATATCTTAGAATATTAGATATACTGTTTCCTTTTGCTAATTATTGTGTAAATTGTTTTAATTTTTGTCTCTCTTAGAGGAAGTTGGATCTCAGAACTGGATATAGTATTTCAGCTAGCCAGTGGTGCCTTTTATTACACGGTTTATTAACCTTCATAACTGATATTTCACGAAACATTATGCTCCAAGGATGTATCTTCCCTAAACAGGGTATTGGCTATGAAGGACCATTTGACTGGAAGTATTAATAAATAAATATAATAAGTTTCCTCTTTTTTTACTGCCATTGTCATGTTATTTGCCTTCTTTTAAGTAGTGTGACAAAAGCCCCTTCAGTCTTTTTTTGTTTCTTGATGTTAGAAACATTTCCCAGTGTTATGTAGTTCTGGGTTTGTTCTCTAAGATGCATGACTTTCAATTTTGCATTGAATTTGTGTTATGCATATAACCATTCTTCCAGACTTGCCATATTCTGTGTCACCACTCTGTTTTCATCTTGTACTTCGACTCTATTGTAGAGCTTTATGTTCCTTTATAGAGAGGTATACTCCTTGTTTGTTTAGCCCCACCACATAGCATCACTGCAAAATATTTTAGTATAACCTGTACCCTTTAGGATGGGTGTGGCTCAAAGAGGGGTGTTTCATGAATATGTGAGTGGAGCTTAAGGGGCACCAAAGCACTACTTTGCCTAGGGCGCCATTTCAGCTAAGGCCGGCCCTGACCCCAGGCATTATGCTACTGCTAAGCATCACTCACTACCCTTGCTATCTTTTCTTTACTTGCACACACTACCTCATATCATACATATCTAGCTAACTTGATACCTCACCATGCCACCACTTCCACTACTGCTAATAATGCCACCCATTTCAATCCTCTTCTCTGCCCATCCATCTTCAACATAGCCACACTCCATTTTATCCCCACCCACAGAGTATCAGAACATAACAATTGTAAATCTTCACTGAAGTATAACAGGCACATGACCACTTTTAATCATCTTATTACCCACTTAGCATCTGAACTATCCCTCAGCAGAGATATTCACCTAATCCTAGCCCTCCAGCTCACACGCCTACCTCCTCAACCCAGTGTCACACTACCTTATACCCAAGAGTAAACCTACAAACCTTTTACTTTTAAACATTAATATAAGAAGCATTACAAATAAAGTTCAAGAGCTTCATGCCACCCTCTCTTTCTATAACCCTAACATTCTTTTCATAAGAGAAACTTGGCTAAAGTCTGACACCACAAATAATGAAATCTTAACACCTGGTTACAGTATTCTATGACAGGAAAAATAAAAAAGGTGGCGGTGTTGTTATATTGTTTAGGAATGAACTCAATGTTGAAACTCTTGAACTACCCACATTTCCCTGTACAAAGCTGAAATCATACTCACCAGATTAAAAAATCAGTCACATAAAATTTATCAACATAATCGACTACTATATCCCACCAAGCAACAATATACCTATTCTAGAAAATTTACTTAACTGGGCCACAAGCTCTTTCTCTAAAAACATAGAATGCCACAACCAGGAAAAGAGCAGGACGCCAACCAAGGACAGGAGTTTTTATTATAAAAGCTCTTGTCCTTGGTTGGCGTCCTGCTCCTTTTCTGGTTGTGACATTCTATGTTTTCAGAGAAGATATTTTTGGCTGTGTTTTGATCCACAAGTTCTTTCTCACATGAAACAATTCTCATGAGAGACTTTAACATAGACTGGTTTGCTTGTTCCTCAAACGATCCCATCAGCTGCATAAATCTGCATGGATTTAGCCAAATTATTCAGTCACCAACTGGAACTGACAAAACTTCCAAGCGAGAATCAGTTCTAGACTGGCTCCTCATAAATAGACCACCACTCTCCTATCATTCTGGTCACTTACCCGACACCCGGAGCAACCATTATCCTACCTTTGCTATCAAGCCAAACCACATACCTACCACCTGATAAGAAACAAATTTCAATCCTAACCATTTTATTTCAGCCTTAAAACTTGTATATGGGAACCACTTAATACCCTCCATCTTAATGATGCTGTCCAGTATTTTAACACTGTCTTCCTAAATATCTTGAACTCATATGCCACAGCTAGAACAATAAGAGTCAAATCTAACTATGTACCCTGGCTTACCAAAGAAACTATGTCCCTAATGAAACTACAAGATAAAATATGGACTGATTGGCATAAAACTGGCTATCAAGCTCTCAAAACATCATATCTAGAACTCAGAAACAAAGTAAAAAAACTGATCAAATAAGACAAAGTCAACTACTATCATGACATACAGAAAAAAAACACCTAAACAACCCTCAAAAATTCTGGTTGGCCATCAACAACATTCGTTTACCTGGTAAAACTAGTCCACCTCCCCCAACCACTACAAACACCAACAATAACATAGCTACACAATTCAACAGGTCTTCACTGAATCAATTCTTGCCCTACCCAAACTTCAACCTTCTTCCATCTTCACTACTTCTTGTAATGCAGACAATAACAACAACTATTTCTCCATACAGTCCATAACTATGGACACAGTTAAAAGACTGCTAAAGAAACTGAAACCCACTACCTTAGCAGCTGATAACTTCTAGCAGACTTTCTGAAACTTGCTACTGAGGCCATAGCTTATGCTGTAACAATTCGACCTATTACTGAAAATATACTTCCTGATATCTGGAACATTTTCTTATATAATCCCTCTCCACAAAAATGGCACCACAAAAGAACTATCAAACTATCACCTCATTGCCATCCTCTCTCCTATATCCAAAATTTTTGAAAGGTGTATACACAGACAAATTATGGACCAACTTAACATGCACAACCTACTTACTAACACACAACATGGATTTCTTCCCTCTCACAGCACCACCACTGCCCTCTTGTCATTCACAGAAACAGAATAAATATAGAAACAATGTTAAATTTGCATCAGCTCTCTTTCTAGACCTCTCAAAGGCATTTGGTACAGTAGCACATAATAAATTTAACAATGTCCTTTCTAACCTTAATCTCTCTGAATCTACTATTACTTCGGTCCAAAGTTATCTATCAGGCTGTCAACAGGCAGTTCAGTGGCACACTGACATTTCCCAACTACTTCCAGTAACACTAGGCATTCCCCAAGGCTCCGTCCTGGGGCCACTACTATTCACTATTTTTACGAATAACCTTCACACCTCTAAACCTCATGCTGCAGTCGTACAATATGCAGATAATTCTACACTAATATGTAATGCCTTTTCCAAGTACACACACTTACACAAGCATCCTTCCTATCCGTTGAATCCTGGTTATTTAACTGCCAGCTAATTCTGAAACCCAATAAAAAAAAACTATACTATTCATCCCAACTAGATACACATCACCTTCTCTTTCTTTTAACATAGTATCAAAACCAACACCATCATCTCACCTGTATATCACACCAAACTACTAGGTATAGAAATAGACTGTAACTTAAAATTTGACATTCACATCGCCCAAGCTATAAAAAAGTTAACAAAAAACTTGGGGTTCTATATAGGAACAAACCCTTTCTGACAAAAATAACCAAAGAAACAATAGCACACACACTCCTACTCTCAACACTCACATATGCCTGTCCAATTCTCACTAATCTAAGAAAAACAGACAGCACAAAATTAGAAGCATGCTACAATAAAATTGCCAGGTTTGTCACCGATTCTCCCTATAAGACACATCATTGTATAGCTCTGAAACAACTACAATGGCTAGACTTTCCTCACCTCCTTTTGTATAACCAACTAACACTATCCCATAACATTCTACATCACCCAGATAAAACCCCCACTCTAAGTAGTTTACTCCAACCACACACACTGGAAACAGAGTACTGCCCTCCAATAACAAACGGCTATTAGAGGTCTCTAAGGCCAATAACTCTGCAGGTGAGTCCCTATACTCCATCTATATAGCCAGAAGATGGAACTCCCTACCCACTAGCCTAACTAACAAAATATAAGAATTTAAAAGAGCTCTAAAAGCCTACCTTTTTAACAGCAGGCTCTGCTCCTATTCCATTCCAGGGTAATATTTGTCTTTAGAAGGCAATTTCTATGTCATGTCCTCAGTGGCACTTTCATCAGAGTTAACCACATATGTTAGTGTATACCATGACTTATAACACACTATTACTAACTTATCTTGCTCTAACATTGTATGCTTTTCTTGTTTCATATATTATACTATCCTGTAAGAACATTTTGTATATTTTTTTATTTGTATTTTTTTTCATATGTGTATTCTTTGTCATTGTTGCACTATTATAATTGTTAAATGTGGAGCTTTTCTCCCCCGGGCCTCCGCTGAAAGAGGACTGTTTGTCCAGATGGGCTTTCCCAGTAAACAAATGTAAAATAGAAAATAAATAAATAAACAATTCATGTTTCTCGCATAAGTTGCAGAGATGCCCATACATTTTGCTAATCATCAAGAATAGTGACAGCAAAACCCATAGTCATGCTTATATTCTTTACATCTCATTATCTATGCATGCCACTGCGCTGCGACTCACCTACACTTTTTCCGTTTTCATTCAAGCAGTTTTTTTTTTTTGCTTTCCCTGTAACCTGAAAAAGTGTTTAAGAAAGTTTTCTTCAAAAAAGAAAGTACAGGTCAATGATACAAATGCGTACCATTTTTTACAAAAACCCCAGTGGATATTTACCTCATCAGATCCATTACAGTGATTTTTGACATTCTGGACATAATTTGGTGTATGCCTACATTTGCAAATAAGTGAAGCAAGAAGCAGACAAATTTAATGACATACAACAGTAGGGGTGTTAGGAAGCTTAACATCAGAAGCAACTACTGTAACAGATGTGTCAGTATACTAAAATCACATGATATCTTTCAGCATTTTATCACTTGGGTAATGCACTAGTTTAAGGACTGTATTGCATGTGCCATGGAAAATGTACGTATTGTTCCCTGATAGGGAAATCAAATCAAACCAGCCTTAGATGAGGATAATAAAGAGCATGTGTCTTTTGTCAGAGTAAGAATAATACCAGAAATGCCCTGGACAAAGAGCTATACATATTACTTATATTTATGACTCTAAGTAAATTTGTTATATCACCTACAAATAAGTTACTAAACAAAACAAAGTATACATTCACTTCTATGCACACAACATATCCAACATATGCAGCTTTACACTTACTAAAGTTATTACAGATACCGTTTTCTAATTTAGTCGTAATGATCCTTCCCGATACTATTCATATTTACTTTGATCACACTGAACAACATATAACTTTATTAGCCAAAGAAAGGAGAAAATATAATCCTAACTAAATCAAATACGAATAAAGCACAACACATGACTGTCTTTCACAATAAATGCCCACCTCTTTTAAGACAACACCTAGCATTATAACTAAGAAGAAACATGCATACAAAAGCAATACTACCTAGCATATTTTTAATAACCTCCCTCACAATCTTGTCACTGCTCCCTAAGAAAAAAAACACTATCTTTCAGACTAGATTTGTTTAATATTTGAAATACCTACCCTGTAAATGATGAAATGCCAATCTGAAATCTAATAATAAAATTATTAATCAAAATAATTTCATCCTTAAAAGATGCCAAAGTCAAATATAAATTATTGTTATTCTACAAGTATATGAATAGACAACCTGCTGTGGTATCTTGTACTGTGGTAACTAACCAACTCAAATTCACTTAAAAATACCCACAGCTCATGTTCGAAATAAAATGCCAGGTCAAAAATAACTCATTTAAATGTTAGACATATGTGTAAAAAATCTCAGAATTGCATACACACCTGGTTGTGCTTCTAGCAACAAGACTTTGTAATCATAATAGAAATCAAATTAAAAAAAAAAATCCATACACTTCAACAAAAGGAAGACATCTCTTCAAAATTGCTGAGATTCTGCTAACTAGCCCTAAAACAGGAGCCTACAAAACTATACATATTTAACTATTTATTTACCATGCAACTCAAAAAATATAAATATCTGCTTACTAGAAGTAATATATTCCTGGCTTATATTAATCTTAAAGCAATAAATTATTATATTAAGAGGTATAGATAATCACTGGAACATAAATGATACAACTGAGAAGCATGAATAGTACAATCAAAATGCTAATCTTTATGGCCCACAGCAGCTCATAATGGTCCCAACAAGACTAGAAAAACAAAAGCCAGAGAAAACGTACAAGACTGACTACATAACACCAACCCAGACCACATAAACAAAGTGAGAACTATATGTAAAACTTTATGGTCTAAGTCTTATGCCACATCACATTTTGCTCTGAGGAAGAAAACTGCGCATCTAACTAATCTAAAATTTTGGATTGTGAGGATTGTCCAGGACACATGTACGTTAATAACCAAAGTGATGAGACGGATGGTTCATTTACACATGGTAACCTCAAGCATTATTTTTCAGTAATGGAAGCATTTTTATAGGAATATCAGCATGGATTTACTTTGCTGTAGCAACAGACTATGTCAAACAGTAAAAATCAATTCTGATTTTAAGCCACTGAATGAGATTTGATGTTTTTTTTTTTTTTTTTTTTTTACCTAGAATAATTTTATTTGACTTTCTAGGGTTCCCATTTCTGCAATGTTACTATCTGTCCTTTACTGCCTTTCCCTTGGGCTGTGCTCCAGTAAATGTTGGTTAATAAAATTTATATGGCTGAACATAAAAAAGGCAATTACAGTGGAAATGATGATTGATTCTTCAAGTGATTGCCATCCAATTTATACAATTTATAATAATGCTAATATACAAAGAAAATAAATTAAAAACATAAATAGCAAGTTTATCAGCATAAAACATTCTAATAAATATACTTTCAGGACCTTACTAAATTGTAGATGGTAACTCGTAAGAAAGCCAAAACACATTACAAATGAAGTCTTCTTACACATTCTAATCTCAATAGCCCTTCTATGATGCAAAGGACTAAAATATACCAGCACTTGAATTGTGTGGTGTGCATATATGTATGTGAATACTGGACTTGGAGATAATGCATGGAAATTATGGCAAATAAATAAGACAACACAAATCAAACAAGATTATGAAAACCTACGAAACCGGTAAACAGAAACTAAAACATGACAAGGAAATTATCATATTTGCAAACTAATGTGAAAAAAAGAAAATACAAAACAACTCTGGAACTCAGTAAATAAATGTCTAAAATACTGTAAAAAGCAGCAGCCAACCCCAATCTGAATACACTGTGGCCTGCACCTTAAATTCAAATTCAAAAAAGTTGCAACCTCTCTGATGAAAACATGAACCTCAAACCAGAAACTAATCACTTAAATCACAACAATGGTTCAAGAGTTACTTCAGTGAATGAACAGAAAGCATCTTCTGGTAACATTCCCCCTTTCTTTTTTGTCTACCAATGACAGCAGGTATACTGTATGGATGTATCTTGGACTCATTACTGTCTACAATATTAAAAAGCGAAATATGTTTTTCAGTAGACCAGAGAACTAATGTCCAATAACCACACTTTTCTACTTTCATTTTTTTGTATCTTGTACAATCCAGTAACAAACTGTAACACAGTTATCTTACGTTATTTCAAAAATGGCTGACACAATCAAACCAATGTCAAATGAAAAATTATTTAGTTAATTATTTTCTCCACCCAATAAAATAACATAAAAATAGCACTCACAACTTGAAAAACAACCATTGAGTATACAACCCAAACAAAACTACTTGGAGTTATCACCAAACAAAATAAGAAATTTGACAAACATATCAATCACATAGATTCTAAAACAAACAAAAAAGCTCTGACTTATATAAAGCCAAATCATATTTCAAGGAATTTTCTGTAAGTGCTTTATATAGTCTTTCTTCTTCTTGGATCTTACATCCTCAAGACTTCCACAGAAAAGAGACAGAACACAGATGCTCAATCCCAGTAAACATATTTAAATACATGAATAAGCAAATCAACAAATACATGCATAAATAAATAAATAAATAAATTTCCATGTATCCAGTAAGTATCGGTTTTAAAATTCAGTGCTATCAAAAGACTTTTAACTTTAACACCGTGTGTGTGTGTGTGTGTGTGTGTGTGTGTGTGTGTGTTCACGTGGGTATGTGAGCATCTGTATGTGTGTGTTTGTGCCTATGCATATATTTGCAGTAAGTATGTATTACAGTAAGCTGGCTACTCAGTGTGAGTGCTTTCTCAAAGTGTTTTTCAATGAAATGAACCTTGATGTGTTTGCTCTTCATAATGTGCAGTACACCTTAGAAAACTAACTTTGTACATCACAAGTAACTGCTGGAATGTATAGAAGAACCATAAGTGCAATCCTCAAAATTGTGCAACTGTGAACAAGCAAGAAGCAAATGACACTGCTATATTCTCCCTGTTCCAAGATGCAGCAATATTTGCATTAGTATACATTATAAGAAGTCAAGGATATACACGAGGAAGTACATAAATTTGCAACAGTCACTTTTTGGAATTTATTTCATTTTAATTGCATTTTTTTTTTGGAGTGCTGGGTCTTACTGTGATGATTTCTCACTTTTGTTGGGGAAATATCAATGACTAACTCAATTAACCTTTTATATATGCCCAGGTTTTGTCTATAAATTTTAATTTGCTTTTTGATTTTTAACAGAATGAAAAAGAATGCTCTGTGATTTCATTTCTGCTGTATGCACAAATGTATAAAGATTACAGTATTTCAGCCTCTTAGAAATCATGTAAATTATTATTAAGGGCATATAAAACTGTGGTTATTAAGAATTATTCAACACACAGCATAGTTAAAATTCTACATATTTGCTTTATTGTTTAGTTTTTATAGATTTTTAAGCTGTCACAGATGTTGTTACATTTGACTACCCAGATTCCAGTAAGATAAGAGCTTATGTAAGCGTTTTATGCATTAATCAAGTTATTCTTAAACTAATTACAGTTGATTTCTGACCTCTTTAAAGTGAAGATAATGTTCAAGTAGTGATGCATTTCTTACCTTAATTTAGAATATTTATGTGGTAAAAATAAATTATTCAGCACTTCCTGACAATTTGTTACAGTGTGTCAGTTATGAAATGCACATTTTGTAATGATCTCTCTAATGAGAAAAAAATTATTATTATCTAATGACTCAAAAAACCTCCAAACTCATATCATAAGACATAGACCATATTCTGAGCAAGACATAAAACTCAAAAAACAGTAACAAAAGTATACCAAGCCCTATAACTGTGACAAAAGTTGCAAATTCATGCCTTTAAGTATACATATAAATTATATGCATGTGCACATACTAACACACACACAAATCAATGCAAAATTAGGTGGGCATTACAAATGCTGTAGTGTGTCATTTTATTTATTACTCGTTTTCATTTAGTTATGCAGTTGTGCCATGCTTTTTTTGTATTACAGTGAGACAATGGAATGCCCTGTGGAGTTATTTGGTCAATACCACAACTAGAGGGCTTCCCTTCCACTGGAAGGTCTGTTATTTCTGATATCATCAATGGCCACCATGGTTTTCTTTTGTTTCCTGTTTTGAAGTATTTTTATTGTTTTATGGTGTAAAGCATTTTTTTAAAAAGTAGTCCCTTTCCTTGCTATATTTTTAGTTATGCATCTATAACAGTCAATAAATAAGAGTATCTTATTCCAGCTGTTTGTGTGTGTATATGTGTGTGTGTGTGTGTGTGTGTGTGTGTGTGTGTGTGTGTGTGTGTGTGTGTGTGTATGTGCGGGTAGGGGTATTGTTTATCTGTGTGCATATCCATGCATGTGTGTGTGTGTGTGTGTGTGTGTGTGCGTGTGTGTGGGTAGGGGTATTATTTATCTGTGTGCATATCCATGCGCGTGTGTGTGTGTGTGTGTGTGTGTGTGTGTGTGTGTGTGTGTGTGGGAACATGCACGCACATGTGTGTAGGGATGTTGTTTGTGTGTGTGTGTGTGTGTGTGTGTGTGTGTGTGTGTGTGTGTGTGTGTGTGTGTGTTTGTAATAATACCAGAAAGTAATGTGTGTTGTCATAATAGTCATTTGATGGGTCGACTTCTAAATTTTGAAGTTTCAAATCTTAAAATTTCTTATGGTCGAGACCATAAGATTGAAGTTTTGAAACTTGGAAAAGTAAATAAAAAAAATTAAAACAAAAAAAAATTTAAGCCCCCCCCCTGCACCCCAACCCCCCTACTAATTAAATATACAAACTCCGAAATCGCACTAGAGTGGGGAAAATGATAAATACACCGTTCTGCGCTGTACACCAATCTCCATTTAAATGTTTAGAAGTTTCAAAACTTAAATCTTGCTGTGGCACTCTCCTTTGCATTTTATGAGATAAAACACTGGAAGTATTCAAACTCTAAAAACTGAAGTGGAGAGACAGGTGTGATGGACTCATTCTGGTGCTATGACATTTGCAATGCACTTTACTGCTATGAAGAAATTACACACACTCATACACACATACAGGAGAGCCTTCATGCTTTGCTAGGCAATGCTGAATTTGCTGGCTAATCACATTTTTTTTTTTAATTTTAAAATGCCATAGGCAGAGAGCTATTTCAACCATGTCCAACTAGCTACCAAGCAGCGGCACTTTGGTCTAGTTGTTTACTGTTAGGGTTATGGAGCAACTACAGTTGCATTTTCCCACATCGTGCTCACCCATAGCATGCACGTTATTTTTTCTTACAGGCATGTTTTCTGCTCTGCTGCTCACAGCATATACCTCTTCACCCCAACCCCCCAAGGCAGTCACTTGTATACATAACTGAGTGTGTGAAGTCAAAAAAAAATAATGATTACAGAAATGTATTCTTTGACTGTGATGAAAAAGTAGTAAGTAAATAACCACAATCCCCCCCACCCCCCCCATAACCTACATCAACATTCTGTTAACACATGTCAGCAGGTGCATACCTGTCACTTTGCCTGCTTTTTGCTGATTTTGCCTGTTTAATTTTGCTCTTTTCATAAAACGTTTGATTTGCTGGTAAATTATTCAGGATTTCAGTCAATAAAATGGTAACATTCAGTTTTACACTTTATTGTCCAATTGTCCAAAATGATGCAAAAGGTGTTATTAACTTTTTAAAGTTTAAGTGAATTAGACTACCTCCTAAACATGTTTCCTGATTTGAGCCTTTGTTTATATTTTTTTTTTGGCATTAGAAAGAACTGCAAAGCAACTTGAATTTTTATAGTATCATGTGTTCTGATTTATAAACTCCTGAGAAAAAACCATTGTTAAAGATTTGGAAGCTTCAGCTCTTCAAAATCGACTGCCACTTCTTGCTGCTTGCTGATACTCTCTTTCTTTTGCTCTCTGTACCATGAAAGGGTCATGTCACAGCCCTGGGTATTATCTGCCTGTTGAGAAGAAATCAGTATTTTTTTCTCCCTCATTTTTTTTCCACCATTTTTCCACAACCAGAAGTAGCTTTTGTGGGGCCTTCACAGTCAGGAGGATGGCAGCCACGGGCATTAAAAATTACCTAAACGGGCTACCCAAAAGCAGACTGTGTTGACAGTAATAGTTGCTACTTTTAACTAGACTAAAGCAAGTTGTCAGTGGCATAATATTTATAAATATTTATGGGCCTGTGAAACCTGATAACTTGATTACTGTAGCCAGATGTAGCCTGAATTGAAAAGGAGATATAAAATAAGATTTATTATTACCCACCTTATTTATTATTTATATAAGTATATAGGACTAGGTCCTAGCTTTTTTTTGAGTTTAATAAGATATATAATATCACATCAATTTTCAGATAAATTGCTGTGTACAGTTGCAAGATTGAAGTCTTAACTGTCTTTGCAAACCATTTTTTAATTGGGCTTACTGCAAAATGAATTGTCTGATGCTATTGAGGATGGACCAATCAAGTTTACATTTTCTGAAAAAGATGTGATATATATATATATATATATATATATATATATTTATGTATATATATGTATATGTATATGTATATGGATACTGATACATATATTTATATATACTGATATATCTGTAGACAGATATGTGCGATGGGCAACCTGCTTGAAAACAAACTTCAACAAACTCCATATATCAAAGTAAATAAGACTGAAAAATGAAATTACAGAAAATTTAAAACAAATTCTTTTTTTCACTAATTCATGCAGGGGACCAGAACTTCTGCACCACCCCCTGCATGGCAGACTGTATCTCCCCACACCCCTGCTTACTTAAATACTACCTCTGAGATCAAACAGTACAGGTTAAAAATGAAAGCACTTGACCATGATGTTGACTTGGATTTAAATAACATGCACTCAACAGTGAACTTCGGTCACAGAGCATGTAAGCATATCTATCTATCTATCTATCTATCTATCTATCTGTCTGTATCTGTAGCTATCTGTCTCTCTCTCTCTCTATATATATATATATATATATATATATTAATAGCTATACACATATATGTATATGTATATATATATATATATATATATATATATATATATAGAGAGAGAGAGAGATGGATAGATATCTAGATATAGATACATATAGATAGAGAGATACAAAACATTTTGGAAAGGTATTTTTTTACACACACACACACACACACACACACATACATGTATATATTAAGTGTGCACGTGTGTGGTTGTCATTTTGTCCATCCATTTAGCTGACTACAAATGGAATAAATAATGATGGAATGTTAAATGCTCTCTCATCATAATGTGAAGATTTTGCATTAATCGAACATCACCTGTGCATAGGGAAGATAGGTACGGGCTTGGAAAACTAATACTAACATTTTTCAGATATTCTGTATGCTTAACAATTAGAAGGATGAGAGTGTCTGTGTGACAGTAGGCTGGTTAGGCTTATAGTAAGGAATAAAAAAGGGAATAGATTCAATGTTTTGCATGCGCGTGCTGGTATGTGGGCTTGTGTCGTAGTGTCTTGTGTAATAGTATTTTACAAACGTTTTTTTCTATGGTAATTTGCAGAGTTAGGTTTAGGGATGGGGCTAAGTTATGGTTAGTGTTGGCATGCATTAGTAAGTTAGTGCAACTTATCTTGAAACATCCTTTCCTTCACACTAACACTATTTAGAAAAATTAAGTTTGAATGTGTGCTGAGATTTTGGTGATCAGATCCCAAATGATATTGTTAGTGGCCATTTGCAATCTATTTTATTTAGGTTTTTGCAGTTTCTCTGTATGTTTTTTTTTTTTTTTGAAATGCCAGAATGCCTGATCAATTACCTGTGTCATCAAGAGAAGAAAGATGTGCATGTGTACACATAGTGTTTCAGCTCATTTTGTCACGAGCTGTTTGTGATTGGTAGATTTTGCTGCATTATTTCGACTGCTGCATATTATCATTTTATGTTGTAGTCAATTCACACGCTGTCATATAGCAATAATTATTTCACTCAAGTCACACCTGTGCAAACAGCAAGTTAGTATATATAAGGAAGGTGCAGGGCAAAGACCCCAGTGTAATTACTATATTATTAAGTCTGGCTATTACACTTCTGTTGAAGCATGAGCCATTGCTTACTAAGTACAAATAATAATAATAATAATAATAATAATAATAATAGTTATATTGAAAGCATCACAGTTTGTGCAGTTACAAAAGAAAACCATTAGGATTCCTTTTTGCATTTAGATGTTTTTCACACATCTGAGTGTTTAACAGTCTGTTTGAATAATGCATTTTTGAGACCTACTGAGGTATGAGTAAATGAGTCACCAAATTTATGGAATACAAGTTTATGTGTATATATGCATATCTACATCTGTGTGTGTGTGTGTGTGTGTGTGTGTGTGTGTGTGTGTGTGTGTGTGTGTGTGTGTGTGTGTGTGTCTCTCTCTCTCTCTCTCTATATATATATATATATATATATATATATATATATATATATATATATATATATATATATTTACATATCCTTGTGACAAAACTAGTGCAAAGGTATAAAAAACTATTTAAAAATTTAAGAAGGTTTTGCTGTTTTGGAAGGAACATAGAAGCTAGGCTGTTCTTGGAGTTTTGGTCAGTCTTTTATTCATAAAGGTGATTTAAATGAATAACAGGCAGACCAAAACATGAATGATCTGATGAAGTCCTTGGAATACTGATGAAAAAGCTTCATACTACAGTGTATGCGTTAATGTGTGTTACTGTGTGTTTTTGGCTTTTAAAACATCGGACCTTTCTAGTGCTGGCTGTTCCTTTCCTGGGTACTTGTGAATATGCAACATTTTCATCATGGCTGGGTCAGAGACTGCCTTATAGGTCAGGCACAGTACACCGCTCAGTAATTAGTTGGAAACTGAATACAGTGGTAGGACTTTTAATTGGTCAGCATAAGACATGTTGGTTATACCCTGTATTTTTTGGTGAGAAACCACTGAGGACATTCCAACTGTTGCAATTGCCTGGTGAGGTATATGCCAAAGGGAGCATTGTACTCAATTAATGGTCTGATGAGGACGAGTACAGTGGCACTGTGACATCCTTAGATCTGGATGCCGTGCAGTACTTATATGTTAAGCCACACAGAAGGCTTTCCTAACCACTGTGGACACATGGTGGTCAAAGTTCAGATTACTATCTGTGTACCCAGATCTTTTATCACTGGGTCCACTATTAAGGGGGTGCTATCAATACTGTAATTCGCAGGGGTACTTGATTTCCCAAAGGGTATTATTACACACTTCTTCACATTTAGTTGAAGGCCAGGTCTCTGATAACAGTCATTAGTCTGCATCAGTCCTTTCTGTAGGATATCAACATCATTTGGGGAGTCAGTAATTGGTCCCAGCTTACAGACATCAGCAAACTTGGTCAGCCAAAGGCCATCTACATTCGCCTTGACATCTGAGAAGTACATCCCAAACAGGAGGGTCCCGGAACTGTGCCCTGTGGTACTTCACTGGTGATTGGCCTCTTCCTGAATGTGGATTCCCCATTCTAATAAAATGCGTCCTATCCATGAGCCATTAGAGGTTTATGCCCATTTATGTGAGTTTATCTATAATACCTGAGTCGGGTATTGTGTCAAATGCCTTGCCAGGAGAAGGTAGGTGGTATGCACTTACTTAGCCTTAGCCATGGCCTTGGTGACCTTCTTAAGAAGTCCACCTGATTCAGTAGGCAGGACCTGATCTTTATTAAGCTGAACTGCGTGGTATCTAGAGTCGTGGAAATTTCCTATGCCATTGTTAATCAGGTCCATGATTTTCCTTTCCATAGCCTTGCATATGAGACTAGTCAGACATATGGGTCAGTAGTTTCCTGGGTCATTTAATGGTCCCCCTTATGCAGATGGATGACTACTGCTGTCCCCCACTCTACTGGGACAAAGCCTGTCTGAAGACTGTGGTCAAATAGAGATTTCAGTGGGCCTGCTAGATCATGTTTCAAGCTATTTAATAGGCACCCTGGAATTCTATCAGGGCCCATTGATGTAATGTTTCTAGCTTTTGAGAACCCAGTGATGACATGTTTTTAGTGCTAGAGGGCAAAGGAATGATAGGGAGGGTATTTCATGGGGAGTGACTGGAGGTGACAAGGTGGTGAAATTTCAGCTGACTTTAATGGACAGCAGGTTTGCTATTTATTCTGGCTAAGTATAGGTAACGTCATCTACAACCAACTCAGCATATTGCTGAGTGTTTCCCTTAAAATGCTGGATGTAACTTAAGAAATGCTTTGTAGTTATACTTTGCTTAGGAGGATATTTTACTCTCATATTTAGCTTTTGAAGACTTGGCTAGTTATCTGATTTGCCTGTTGAGACTGAGGGATATTTTTCTCTGTTGTGCACCCTCCCTCTCACTTCTAGACAGAAATTGTTCCTTCTGCTGTATAGTCTATTTATGCCAGGGGTCAAAACATCAAACATTCAAACATCTTGGTCACAGCAGATTCCATTTTGAGACACAAGGATGGACCCCTTACCAGACTGGATAAATAGAGGGTTACAGTCAGTTGCCTGTCAGAGGGCAGGATTCATCAGATCACCTAAGAAGGGGATGAGCTCTGAAAAATATTAGCCTGGAAGTATTTAACCTGTAGATTTTTAGGGGAGAACATGATGCAACAATGATCACTAAAAGTGGGTGGATGAATTGAGGTAGAGTTGATATTGATTGGATAGGTTGCAATAATGAGGTTAAGAGGTGAGTAGCAATTACATTTGGGGATGGGTTTTGTTGGGAGGTCTGGTAGTAGAAGTAGGCTGAAAGCTGCAAGAAATTCAGTTAAAGCATGCCTAACTGGGCCCAAAAGGTCTAGGCTAAAGTCACCCAGGATGATAGTGTGTTTATTTTGTTTAATGTGAGAAAGTACGTACAACAGCATTTTTTTATAATATGTGGACTGAAGCAGAAGGTGGTAAATAGGCAATGGCCAGGTGTAGATCCTGCGAGTACTTGACTGGAAGTTTAGTTATTAACTACTTGTGTTGAGTCAACGGTTGCATTAGTTTTGGAAATAACTGAGATATTAGTAGAGGGATTTCAGTAGACATCAAATAAATAAGCAAGCATATTCTGGGAAGAAATAGTGTATATGATGATGGCTATTATTTAGCCAAAACTCTGTTACTGCAAATAGATCAGAGGAGTGTGAGCTCAGAAAAGAGCTTACAATGTCAATCTGGTTTATAATGCTCTCAGGTGGCAAATATTATAGCAGTGTGTCAACAGGCAATGTTCAGCAATTTGGGATGTGCTTTGTCATGAGCTTGTCTGTCCTTATTGGAGTGTTAATATCTAAATTAAGGATAGGTGTTTGCTTGAATATGATGTCTGGTTTTAAAAGGCTGGTCAAATAATAAGAACTGTGGGTGTGATAGAGAAAAGTTAAATTTGAGGATATGGGGTGCGGTTAGGGAATTAGGAGTGAGAAGAGAGTAAACAGGACAGACCCTCACACCTGTGGCCATCAATCAGTCTACAATTACTCATTAGACGTTGGAGATTTGCCCCTGCTGAGAAGGGTTAGCAGATATATGTAGAAATTGCCCAAGTATGTTCACTTAAAAGGTAACACCAGATGAGTCACTCAGTAGTACAGGAGGAGCCTGATTACCTTATGCAGATGGAAATAAAAGTATTATGACCTCAGAGAATTAGGGTGTTTGACCACAACTGGAAATTATTAGCTTAATGCCTCCATTAGCAGCAGCCATGATTATGACAGCCAAAGCAGTATACTTCAGCTGTGGTGTTATTCAGCAGTCCTTTTCCGGAAAGCATGAAGTGAGAGAACATCATAAAAAGATGGTTAATCTGTCTAATCTGCGGTTTTGCGCATTTTTGAGCATAGCGCAACAACGGGCAGCGCCGCCTAATTGGGTTTAAACTATTCCTGGCTCCACAAAGTCTGCTCTTCACTTTTTCCCTTAGAACTGCTCTATCTCTCAATTTAAACATCATATTCTCATTCTAAGGCCCTTCACTGGTCCAATTAAGTAATCCTACAAGTTAGCACTATTAAACCATAAGCACTACTTACTCTTATACTCTCTACGATTACCCTGTCCTCTATTGGGCCATCTTAAATTAAGTTTCCCTATATTACTCTAGCATGTCCAAAGGTCAGTCAATGGTTTCCTCTCCAGTCCAGCTGGTGAATCTGGGAATTTTGAGGCAATGTTACAACCGTCTCATGTACACGGACAACCCTCTCCTCCTCCAAACAGGTTCAAATATATGTGAGAGATGCAACTATTTAGCCAAACTGGAGGCTGAGCTCTCTCATCTCAAAACTGGTGTAACCAGTCAGGAGGAGAAGGTAACCTCACACAACACAATTCCAGTATCACATAGTCCCACCGCATCAGCGAACCAAACACATAAATACACAAAAACATACTCGGAGGCTCTAAATAAAAATCTACCTAAGCAACAGAGACCTCCAAAGCAGACATCCAAGCAAACACTACCTCAAAACAAAACACACACAACACATAACCCACAAAGTCAGTGTGCCAAGCAGCCACAGCCCTTAAGGCTGAATAACACACCTGATACTCTTGTTATAGGTGACTCTATTGTCAGACACACTGACGTCCCACTCACCAGGCTGAATAAAGAGAAGGTCACAGTGAGCTGCCTGTCGGGTGCTAGAATCTGACACATAACGCTAGCACTCAGGTCACTCCACAGCAAATACAAATATGACTCATTCATTGTACATGCTGGTGTGAATGACCTGAGACGTACCTCCCTGGACTACATGAAAAGAGACATAGAGGAGCTCTCTGATCATGTAGCCCAGGCTGGTATGACCCTGACCTTGAGCAGCATCTTACCCTCACCTAGAATGATGCCACAGTACAAAGACAAAATGATCGAATTTAACAATTGGCTAAAATTTTGGTGTCATTCAAAGGGGATCCAGTGTCTGTCAGCCTGGGATGACATGCTCGACAAGCCACGTTGCTTCGCTAGGGACGGCTTGCACCTGTCACCACTGGGCTTTCAGATATTGGCAAAGGCTCTTGCCACCCCCATAGTGCCTTTTTTAGGCAAGGCTCAAAAGTCAAACCCACCTCCATAGACAGCGCAAGGAACAAGAAACTAAGGGTAATGCTGCTAAACGCCAGAAGTCTTAACCTCAAAATGCATGCACTCGAAGCTCTCCTCAGTATGGAGAACATCGATATCTGTGCAGTGACAGAAACCTGGTTCAAGGCTCCAGAGAGCACCCCAGCACTACCAGGCTATACCTCGTATCATGCTTTTCGGCCCCAAAACCCAGACCGAACCACAAAAGGAGGGGGAGTTTCCATATTTATCAAGGATATCCACACCTCCAGGTTAGTGGCATTGCACGAAGTATCGGAGACCATCCATGTGCAACTAACAGTGGGCAAGACTGCTTTTCAGTTTATAGCATCCTACAGACCACCCTCTCAAAGTCAGGAATCCCATTCGGCCTTCCTGAAAACATTGGAGAACATGAAGATCTCTCTGAACACCATTATATTGGGTGACTTCAACTACCCAAACATTGACTGGGAGCACTACTCAAGCCTCAGCACCTTAGCCCAAAGATTCCTGGAAATTATAAACTCAAATGCTATGGAACAACTAGTCACCACTCCCACAAGAGGGGACAACATACTAGACCTGATCATTACCAACATGGGGACTCTATGCTCCACACCAGAAGTATATCCCTCATTGGTAAGATCAGACCATAAATTAATTTCACTGGATGTCCACATCCCGACCCCACCCCCAGCCCAGAAAACCACAGTGAAAAACTTCTCAAAAGCGAACTTCTCACTTCTCAAAACCGAAGTGGAATCCTTCAAGGCCCCAGGGCCAGTGGAAACTACAGCCCAATCTGCAGAATCCTATATAAATGCATTCTGCGGACATCTCCAGGAATGCATGGATCATGCTATCCCAAACAAAACCAAGACCCAATTATCCAAAGGCAGGCGTCCAGTTTGGTGGACCCCTGCCATAAATAAACTGTACAACAGAAGGAGGAAGCTACTACATGATAGAGCAAAATCCCTAATAGGGAAGGCATCTCTGATCAGTACTAGCAAAAAATTACGATCCCTCATAAAATCCTCCAAGGCCAGCTTCGAGAGAAAAATTGAACAGGACACCAAAGACAATCATAAGGCTTTTTTCAGTTATGTTAGAAACCTGGGATGCAACTCCCAGACTTGTTCTGAGTTGATTCTAAACGACAAAAAATACACTGAACCCACAGACATCGCCAATATCCTGGCAGACAGGTTCAGTGCAAACTTCTCCACCCCTCCCCCCCAAAAGAGCAAGTATCTATCCCGGCAGAGGGCTGCCTCCCAAACATCTCAGATGCTCAGGTGAAGGCTGCCCTCTCCAAAGCAAAAAATCACTGCTTCCATGGGACAAGATGGCGTCCCAGGTTGCGTCCTACATGAACTACAAGAGAAACTAATCCCTCAAATAAAACAGCTATACAATCTCAGCCTCACTACAGGATATGTGCCCACAGAATGGCGTACAGCAACAGTGGTTCCACTCCACAAAGGTAGAGCCTCTACAGACCCTGGAAACTATCGCCCCATAAGCCTGATTAGCTTAGTCTGCAAGGCTATGGAGAGGATCATCATGGAGCTCATAAACAAAGACATTGGGGACCTACAGACACTAGATCCTACCCAGTTCGGCTTTGTCAAGGGCAGATCCTGCCTTTTGAACCTGGTTGACTTCTTTGAAACAGTCACCAAATCCATAGATGAAGGGAAGGTAGTCCACACAGCCTATCTGGACCTTGCAAAGGCATTTGACACAATACCTCACTCGGGCATCACAGATAAGCTATCCAGCTTAAATATAAACCCCTATGTCACAAGATGGGTCGCAAACTGGCTCAAAGACCAAACCCACAGAGTGAGAGTTGCTGGAGCCATGTCAGACTCGAAACCGGTCACAAGTGGCATCCCACAGGGTTCTGTCCTGGGACCACTCTTGTTCGGTATATACTTTTCCGAGGTACAGGCAAACATGGGAGGACTATGGCTCACCAAGTTCGCAGACGACTGCAAACTGGGCGCCATAATCAACTCTCCAGCTGACACAAACATCCTTCAAAAAGGTCTCACAGAGACAGATAACTGGTGCCAGCACCATGGTTTAAAGCTAAATGCCAAAAAATGTATAGTCATACCCTTTGGCAAAAACAATGTGCCCACAAATTACCACATAGGCGGAAACCCATTAAGTACAGAGAAAGTTATTTGGAACCTGGGGACCCAAGTTGATAGCAATCTCTCCTTTGAAAACCACATTGCCAAAGTGGTTAGAAAGACCTTCTACATAGCCCACCTCATCACGAAGGGTTTCACATCTAGATCAAGAGAGGTAATCGTGCCCCTTTATTCATCCCTGAAGGCCCATCATAGAATACAATGCCCCTTTTGGGATGTACCTTACCTGACACCTGCAGCAATTAGAAAGACCCCAAAAGTATCTCACCAAGAGGATCAAGGGTCTCAAACAGATGCCATATGCTGCTCGGTTAAAAAAACTCCAGCTCTACTCAGTTGAATACCGCCTACTTCGAGGCGATCTATGCCTGACATACAAAGCTATGTCAAATCCAGAATTAATGGACATGCTCCACCTCAGTAAATCTAAATCCCTTAGAGCCACATGCTCGAGGGACTTGAACCTCAGCACAGAAATAAATAGAACTTGCTGGAGGGACAGGTTCATAACCCAGAGGCTCCCTTCGCTCTGGAATAGAATTCCAGTTCATGTGAGGTAAAGCACCTCACTGAATCTCTTCAAGAAGAATCTCGATAAGTGGATGGGGGATCGTAGGTTTGCCCCAGGGATTACTCCCGTGTCACTATTGGACAGAGGCACAGTAAACTAAACCTTAAAAAGGGCACAGTATAGTCAAATCAAGGGGTGGCGTAAGCCATACAGAATCGGGCTAGGCTTATAATTGCCCCAGGGCAGATAGCCTAATATGAACCTATGAACCTAGATTTCATACCTTATTTCATTTCCAAGAAGTTCTTTACATACATACATACATACATACATTCATACAAATGCTTCTAGCATGGCCATTAAAGCCCTTATAACTTGCCAATATGCCAAAACACTTGTTCCCATAATAAATGTCCAGGCTGGTCTTAAAAATATCTAAACTAGTACTTGCTTTAATGTAATTAGGTAGTCTGTTCCAAGCATCAGCTACTCTGTCAGAGAACCAATTAGTACACTTCTCATTCCTACAGAATCTTCTACATAGGTTATCTGATGATTCGCTAGTACTTTTTGATAACCCCAAACATTCCCAGAGGTAGTTGTCCCTAAATGCCCTATAAACCTGAATATGATCTCCTCTTAAATATCTATAAGAGACACTGTACAAGTTCAGATATTTTAGTCTTTCATAATAACTTAGATTTTCACATCCATGGATACCCTTAGTATATTTCCGCTGTACTCTTTCCAGTTTATTCATGCTTGTTTTCCTATAGAGTTTCCATATTGTTATTCCACACTCAAGTTTGGGTCTAATGTAACTAACAAACAATGACTTCATTATGTTTGATTTCCTAGACTTTATAAATCTTTATATACAACCTATGGTTCTGTAAGTCTCTTTAGCTTCACTTGGCAGGAAGGGAATAGTATTTGAGAGATGTATCAGTGTTGTACATTTGCATCTGTCTTAAAGGACTTGGTTGTAGAAGAAAATATGTCAGAAGTTACTAGTTCAAAAGTACAGAAAAAAACAGGAGAGATGCACCAAGGCTGGAGCAGATTGTTCTGAGATAAAAGTACTGCGTCTGAGTTTTGTACCGCCAGTGAAGGCTCTTGTTGTTGGGACTGATAGCCAGTTTACTGTACTCTTTTGGCCAGGAATTGTGTGCCAGAGCTATTTAAGTTTCTCACCTGCAAAGGTACTGTCTTTGAGAGTCTGTCTGTATGCCAGAGACTTTTGATTTGCCTACCCAAAAGAAAAAAAGTTTAAAGACTTATTCATTTTACCAGTACAAGTAGTGGTAAGGAGCGACTTTGAACTGACTGCTGTACATAGTTCTGCTAAAGAATGCTGTTTCAGCATAATTGATTTTAATGGCGCACTTCAGACTGTCAGACCTTAAGTTTATGTTAGCACCTTTACTGAGTGCTACCACAGGGGTGGCTGGTGAGCTGACCTATTGTTTTTTATGACAAAGCCTGAGCTACTGAGTTGCTGTTTTATCTGATACCTGTCACTACACTTTCGTTTCTGTGTTGGCAAAGTCAGCCAAACTGTATGTTTGCCTCCAGAAAATTACTTACAAGAACTGCACTGTGTCCTCTTGAAACATTTGCTATATATGAGGGCATGATACACACACACACACACACACACACACACACACACACACACACACACACACACACACACACACACACACACACACATACTGTATTTATACCAACACTGGAGCCAGTCTTATCAGTTCTTGTGTATTTTATTTACAATGAAGAGATAAACTTTAGATTTAATTTGCCAGCAGAAGAATAGAATAGTTCTTCTTAATATACTTGTTGGTTACTAGCAGTTCATATCAGTTCATTTGTAAAATCTCTCAAAGACAAATAGGAATGCATTACATTCCAAATATTTAGACGTCCAAGTGAGGTCAAACTGCCTATGAATTCCTGTTATAGCCACAAGCAGGCCAGTGGCATTCTAGAATATTCACAATTAGACTCCTGGAATTCCATGGATTTTTCTGGTCAGGATTCACTAGGAGACTTTACTACTCTCAAAAAGCTTTGTCTCCAAAAGAAACAAATGCATCTGTCATTTTTGGGTTCATTACAGCTGTTTTACTTTGAGCTCTCCTGTTGCAGATGTCAGTACCATAATATGTAGTGCATATGCATGGTTAATTTGTTCCATAATATATGTTGAATGAATGAAGCACAAAAGCAATACATCAAAAATTATTTAATAGCTGCCATGTCACAATCTAAATACAATACATATATGTATATATATATATATATATATATATATATATATATATATATATATGAATCTGCTTTAGAGCAATGAATTTATCTTTCACTGAAACTCAAAATAGCAAGACGACTTCAACGAAAGTCCATCTCTACGAATCTCTGGATGACCGACACAGTGTTACAGGGTAAAGGGCCACTTGGCCACCAGAAAAGAACTACACTGAACAAATTTAAACCCATGCAAGTCACCCCCCCCAACTACATATACCAACTCCGAGATCACACTACACTGGGAAAAAGGGCAAAGATGACCCTGGTGACCAAATCGTTTTTTACCCTGTAACAATGTGTTGGTGATCCAAGGCTTTGTAGAGATGGAGTTTCGCTGAAGTTGTCTCACAGTTTTGAGTTTTGGTGAAAGGTAAATTAATTGACCTAAAGTAGACCCATATATATATATATATATATATATATATATATATATATATATATATATCTATATACACACACACACATATATATATATATATATATATATATATATATATATATATATATATATATATAGGTTTACTATCAAAATTTGAAAAATGGTACTAATCAGTGAATTGTTTCGCCAAAAGTAGAATTAAACTAATGGCCTACTGTCGAAAAACAGCTGTTAATGCCGAAAATGTTGACAATGACATTTTACAGCATAAACAACAATGCCACCCTTGTCATAACTCCCTAACCCCTACAACTAACATCCCATTTATGCAGGGGGGCAAGCCCCCCTGCACCTCCCACACCCCCCCCTAACTTAAAATTCCACTTCCGAGATCGCACTACAGTGAGGAAAGGGATGTATTTCCCTAACTGCACTGTACCACAATCCCTGTACATAATCGAACATTATATTTGCGAATGCACAGTCCATTTGCAAATATAACGTTCGCTCATGTAACCTGCACACATATGAAGTATTCAAACATCTGTAGTTCAAATATATCATAGCCATGCAATTGTACTGCAAAATTTCAATTGTAAACCATAAACTATATATATATATATATATATATATATATATATATATATATATATATATATATATATATATATATATTTATATAAAACAAAAAAAACTTTGCACAATGGCTCATATCCCCAGTAAATAACCACACAATCGCTTTAGCACTTTTGTTCCTTTTAAAACAGTGGAGCATCTTCAAAAAAAACAAAGCCATTAAGGTTAAAGATTTTTCCAATGTCCTGGCTAAGCACAGTGTAAAAACGTCCAGGATTTAAAAAGTTTCATTTCACTGTGCTTGAGCAAATTATGACAGAGAAGTTTGTATTTAGCTGTAATAATGTGCTAGAATTAAGAGAATACAAATTGCAAGTGTTTTTGAGGGCACACAGATTTTCACATACATATTGTGATATACATGATTGTCTTAAATATGATCAAACATTATTGGCAAATAAGTTTTTATTATTATCATTTTGTATTTAATTGTTTGATGCACTTTTTACTTTTATATTTGTATGTTCATAGTTTTTCATTATGGGAGATATGGTATTTGACTTTAAGGACTTTTAACAAGCTGAGCCTGTTTCTTTAAAAATGAAGCATTTTAAAAGAAAGTGATGTTTTAAAAAGGAAGTGATGTTACAAAAGGAAGTGATGTTTTAAAAGGAAGTGATGTAACATTTTGGAGGGGTAATTAAATGTGGAGATTTTCATGTTTGTTTTTTTTTCTGAAGAAGTTCCACTTTATTAAAAAGGAATGAAAGCGCTAAAACGATTGTGGGGTACTTCACCGGGGATTTCAGCCATTGTGCGATGTTTTTTGTTCTAAGTTTAGTGTTATTTATTTATTTACATTTATTTACATTTGTTTAGCGGGACGTTCCAACTGGACACAGGTCCTTTTTCAGCGTAGGCCTGGGGAAAAAAGCTCCACAGAAGAAATAGTAAACAGAGAACATGAAGAAAAAATTAAATACAAATAGTAGTAATAGTACAAGCAATCACAACATAGAAAATGAACAACAAATTACAAGCAGAGCTATTGATCACATAGACAGGCAATGATAGAATCAATAGTATTTAGTATACAAATAAAATTACACATAGTAGTTGTTGGTAATACTCCAGCCGGAAGCTAGATGCTGTTCCAGCAGATTAGTAATAGATTCATTGAGCTGGCAAATAAACCTATAATCTGAAAAGTATATAAAGCAGAATGTTAATCCAAATGGTGGAGTGAGCTGGGGAAGAGCAAAGGGAATTAGTCTGGAAGAAGTTAGGAGTAGAGAGGTGACAGGCAGGTGGAGGATGCGGTGTTGAAAGTAGGGTAGGAGTGAGTTGGTTGAAGTTGTATTAGAAGTAGAGATAAGGGGGAGGTAGTTGAAAATGTTAGAGGAGGCTATCAGAGCTCGAGTAGTAGTGGGGAGGGAGGAGGAGAAGCCAGTCCCTGAGGAGAAGAGATAGCAATATTCAGACAGTGGAAGGCAGGATGACTAGATGAGGGAAAAATGAAAGGAAGGGAACAGTAGGTTTTAGTCATGATGCATGCATTGATATAACCAGTGTCATTTGAGGTGTTTTTTTAGAGCAGACTTGAAGAGAGTGTCTGATGTTACTGTGGTTATGAAGGGGGGGGGGCGTTCCATAACCTGGCTATTTTGCAGGAGAAAAGAGCTTCTCCAGCATAATTCTTGGCTTTGCCTAGTTGTTTTACATGATATATATTTTAAGTGATATATATACATCCATCCATCCTTCCTCAACCCCTTTTTCCCAGTTTGCACATGGGGTCCGGGTGTCACTTCAGCAGTGACAATCAACTCGAGCCAAGGTATACAATGTCAGATGGCTAGGCCTTCCACAGTAGTTCATCCCTACCACTCATTCGCACACACACTCACACCTATGCCCATTTTAGAGAGTCCAATCCACCTACTGCATGTCTTTGGAATGTAGGACAAAATAGGAGCACCTGGAGGAAACCCACATGACTGCAGGGAGGACATGCAGACTCCGAACAGAAGGCACCCTAGCCGAGAATTGAATTGGAGAACATCTTGCTGTGAGGCAACAATGCTAACCACTATATATATATATATATATATATATATATATATATATATATATATATATATAGATATGTATGTGTGTGTGTGTGTGTGTGTGTGTGTGTGTATAAATATAGGGTGATTTGAGCCATTGTGTAAAGTTTGTTTCTTCATATCTATATCTATCTATATATATATATATATATATATATGGGTTCCTATGAGTTCATCGAAATGCCAAAACATCGACGCTCACTTCTTCGACACAAAAACATTGACTCTTCATACCATCGACATTTCACGTAAGCGATCCTCCCCCTCTCAGGACCCATGGTAGCACTTGTGTGTGTATTGCGACGTAAATTACAATGCTGTCAAGGGAAATTGTAGATAGTGACTTGAACCATATGCGCTGTAGCAGACAAACAAGTGCTACCATGGGTCCTGAGAGGGGGAGGATCGCTTACGTGAAATGTCGATGGTATGAAGAGTCGATGTTTTCGTGTCGAAGAAGTGAGCGTCGATGTTTTGGCATTTCGATGAACTCATAGGAACCCATATATATATATATATATATATATATATATATATATATATATATATATATATATATATATATATATATATATATATATATATATATGTACATATACATATATAGAGAGAAAGATTAGTGTGTGTATGTATACATATACAACACCCACACCACAGACATATGCATATTTACATATTCACATCTATCTCTGTCTCTACATATATGTGTGCGCATGTGTATGAATGTGTCTGTGTGTCTGTTTATGTATTAACAAAATATTTAAAAAACACACAATATCCATATTTGATAAACAGTATCAGTATCATTTAATGAGAAAGGCAGAAATCAATCATTCAGCATAAAGTAGTGAACATTTTCATCTGCTGCCTAGATTTTTTCAGGATAAAGTCTTCTTAAGAATAAATCACAAGTTTAACCGTGATTTGTCACTATGTCCCTAAATGACAGGGAGAGCCTATGAACGCTTGATGTGTACAAGTCTATATCATAACCATAAAATTCCTTGAGGTATTGGCACGTCATCAATATTTTGGTAAATATGGGGTAAGTTTGGCTAGGCTTTATATGGCTATTGGGCAGACAGCCTACTAACCACCTATGAACTTCTTGAAAAAAGAAAAACTTTAAGCAATCACATGTGTACATTAATCTATGAAACCAATGGGATATACAAGTAATAACACCTAAGTGAAAAATTTATTATACAAATAAACTACATATATATATATATATATATATATATATATATATATATATATATATAGAGAGAGAGAGAGAGATATTTGTGTATGTAAAAGTATCCTCAGAGATGTGGCAGTCAAGGATGGTAGCATATTTTATCTACAAAGTCTAAAAAGATACTATAGAAAAAAATTCTGGCTAAAGGGGATCCACAGAAAAACTAAAAGTTCAAAAAGAACAAAATAACAAGAAACTCTGTGTAGTGAGAGAGATATACAATGCAAAAAAATGTTGTGAATCTGTAAAAAATAAAATAAAGAAAAATGTAAAAATCAATGAAGTAGAGCTTCATTATTCTTAGAACTCTTAAAATAATTTGATATCATATCACATTGAATACTGCTGACCAGACTGGGTAATCTTAAAATGCTCATGTCTGTGATTGGTTCAAGTATTACCTTAGTTGATAAACTCAGAGTATCTGGCGGCAAGATTAGTACTCTTCTTTTGTACCCTTTACTGTAATCATCCTACAAGGATTCGCTCTGGGGACAAGACTATTCAACACCTTCATTAATGATATTTACATCTCAAAAGGACATGCTACCTTCTTCAAATACAGAGATAATTCTATTGTTCTCTGTTTTGCTCTGTTCCCACCACACATAATCTCAGAAATCTAACAGAAAAATCATTTTCTGATCTCGAAAGTGGTTAGTACAATCACAACTAATGCTACATGGTAAACAAAAATGCAGTAATAATGTTTGCCCTGCCCCAATCCAAGACAGCCTAACAAATATATAAATTCACTTTACTCAATAACACAGCTACTGAACATGCATCATACTAATGTTTTAGAGGTAATCACAGACAAGCAAATAAAATACCACGTCAACTGCATCATTAACAAGATGAACTAAACATCATCTTTTTAGTCTACAAAGTCAAATCATACCACTCAGAATAAACTGTTTTAACCACTGCAAGGTACCTTTTTCTCTAAAGACAATGGACTGGCATGAATTTCAGCAATGTTTTTCACAACTCTGAATGGAACATGATACCATTACCAAATCAGACAAATGCCCAGCCATAAAATAACCAGTCACACTTTACCTCAAAAAATACTGGCATATCTGAAAAAAGCATTTAAAAAGCAACTGGGCCCATAGTTGTGAATCAATATTTCCAAAAAATAACACAAGAGAAATAGGGGTGCAAACCATTTCTTTTAATATGCTAACAGCATGCTATTTGGATGGAAGGTCTTCAGTATACAGAATGTAACATCTTTTTATATCTTCTGTATAAACAGGAATGAATCACTTAATTCACCTGCCCACCTAAAGCCTGGGAAGCCTTAATTTGCCCAATATTTATCCTAAATCATACACATCGCTAAATACTCTTATTACATCTCCTCTTATAGCAATTTCCTCACACACATATATTTCTTACTACCCTTTTTTCACAACACTACCAATAACAGGATATTTTCCAGTGTGTTTTCTATCAATGAAAGAAAACAACTGTCTCTACATAAGTAGGTATCATGTGTAAATGAGTCTATTGCTCATGTCCTAGTAGCTTGTGACTCACCTGCTCACTGTCACTTATCAAAAAAAGCAAGTGTTTATAGCCCTGACAGAACCTAACCTCTAAACCAAAAACTCACACCAAGTTCCCATCTCAGCTCATCACTCCCTAACCCTAAACCTCCATTACCCTTCCTTACACTAAATTCAGAAATTCCTGCCTAAACCTAAAACTCTAACCCCTATCCCTAAACCTAAATTCACTAATAACTCATTAACCCTAAAACTCCCTACTTGCAACCCTAAAACTCCCTTCTTGCTCCTTAAACCTATAACCTTCTTATCTAAACCTAAATTTCCAGATTACTTTCTAATCCTAAAACTCCCTTCACTCACCCTAAACCTAAAACTCCACTCCCTCCCTAAACTTAAATTCCTCAATTGCTCTTTAACCCTAAAAGTTGCTTCCCACATGCCTCTCAACCTTTTAGTGCAAGAAATCTGAACAAAGCCCAACAATATTGCTCTTATATAAACTTAGAATGTTGTTAAAATAACATGGTTTGTTTTAACATACTGTACATTTTCTGAAGGATTTGTAGTCTGAAATTCAAATATATGCCACTATTTAGTGACTTCAGTCCTAAGATCATTCCAGTGATTTTCCAGAAAACCACAAATTTAATGAAGAACAGACAAAAAATATGAGCCAAAAATCTGGACAGTTGAGAGGCATGCCACTCCCTAATCTCAAAATCCCTCTCCTGCTTTCTAATCTTGAACCTCATCTCCCATTCCTTCCTCACAGGTGTGTCACCAAACTCATATTCAAGTTCAGGTGTGAGCAGCATTCTCTCCCCTCAGAGTTGCTTGCCTGAACTCATATTTAAGTTTGAGCCAAAGAGAAAGCCTACCCAAGATACAGGACACTCAGGTTCTGTGGCTTCAGACTAGTGGGTTTTGAGTGTTTGCAGCAGAACCAGTAAAAATATGTACTTGATGTACAAATTCGAATTATTCTTCATATCATATATGTTCTGTAAAGTAATACAAATATTGTTACATGTTCCATATTATTGATTCAGTATGCATGAGTTATAACATGTACAATATAATCAATTGCAAAATGCATTACCATGTTATAGACTTTTGTGTTGTACAGTTTAAAGTGGAAGTGATTTCCCTGGGCTTCTATTGAAAAGGAATTGACATGCCTAGCTGGACTATTCATGTAAACAAATGCAAACATAACAAACTATAAAGAAAGAAAGAAAAAAAGAAAAAGAAATACCCATGAACAAAACAAACAGATATCTTAAAACACATTAATGAATGAAAGATGATTACAGCAGAAAGAAAAAAACATGTTAAAACCTATAAGTATGGACAGTCAATTTGCATTAATCTATTTCTATTTCTTAGAATGAGGTGAAGTACTGTCTCCAGGGACAGAGAAGTTAGCCAATCATCCAGGAGAAACAAGTGTGGCCATGACTTTACTGATCCTCCCATAATATTTATGATTTATGATATGCCAGTTTTCTAATTTAAAGTACAAATCTTTAGCTTGCGAGACAATCTGACCTATTCAGTTAACACTGCAGTGATTCATCCCCTATGTAAGAAAACATAATACAAGATCAGAGGTAATCTGTAGTCTGATTAAGTACTAAAATACAAAACATATGCTGAGAGAAGTAATAGTCTGAAATGGGAGTATGGAAAGTACTTTCTTCTAAGAAACCATATGTTGTATATTCACACGTGCACAAATACACACGTGTGCACAGGCAAGTCATCCAAAAACTGACACACAATCACACACATGCACATGCACAAGCATGCGCAGGCAAACACTGACATAAACTGACACACACACACACACACACACACACACACACACACACACACGCGCACGCGCACACAGACACACACACACACACACACACACACACACACACACACACACACACACACACACACACACACACACACACAAAGGCAGCAATCAATCTGGAGTTGCTGAAAACTTGCTTTTTACCAAAAAAGATAAGCTCTCAAGATGAATTAACATAATAATAAATTACTTTTGCTGACTCCTAAGTGTCTTGCTTGTACCAGGTTCAGAAACAGTCATCCCTACAGCAATTGAAAAATCAGTGGTTTAGTTTAGCTTTGTTAACTTTATTTCTTGTTTTTCATCTTAGATTACAAAAACTGAATGAACACTGCATATGAGTTCCTTTCAGGATTCAAGGGCACTTAAAAACAGGGATGCCTTAAATGCTTTAAGAAGATAACATGCTATGGCTACCCACAATTGTAACATTATGTTTCGGATACTAACTTTGGTACACAGAGTTCCATTAGTAGGCAGCTTTAGTGATATGCCATTTTACCCAGAGGTTAAATGGCCATTTCAGCTTAATGCTTTGAAAGGAAGTGGTCTGAATGCTGATTTTCACATTAAACCTTTATTATACATGAGAAGATTGTCATCATTGCCTTGCAGTGAATCCAGTGTCTTAGCTGCTAATATCATTGGATTTTAGCTTTCCTGTTTTTATTTGTATTTGGGTTTATAATACATATTCACTTTTTGTTGTGATCTAATGAAGACAGCTCAACTGTGCTCAAAAGAGTATTTTTTTCATCTTTATTTTCTGGTATAAAACAAGATTTCTCTAATTCTAGATTATCTGCTACCGTATTTTTACATTTATTGTTTTAAATTGTTTTTTATTGTTTATGGTCCAGCAGCATCATGGTAGTTTTATTTTATTTTTTATAAGTTGTGTAATGTGATTGTTTTTGCCCTAACTGTTTATGATATTTTCATTTAAAACATTATTTTATCTAGTAAAATATAACTTTGGCCAGTCTCCAGAAATATCCCATATGTTGTCAAGTACATAAAGATGATATGTATGTGTTATCTATATGAATTAAAATTGCAGTATACTATATATTGTATATATTACATTATATTATATTATTGGATAAAGAAAAGGTGTATGTCTATCTATTCTACTCAATTTATTTAGCTAGTATCATTCATTTGCCTCACCAGTGCCCTATCTCTTAACAGCTTCCCATTATGTCTTATTAAATCAGTTTGTGATTTTATTGTCAAGCACCTCCTCAAGATATACTCTGCTCTTAACATTAAAAAGTACATACTAATGTCTAGGTTGAACTTTGTATCCAAAATTTAGTAGATACCATCTCCCCTCCATCCCCTGTATTTTTTCTTTAGTTGTATGCCATCAAGCATCCCCTGGATGTCCTGTGCACCTTTATCATGCCTCCATTTCTTGTCTATCCTAAAGTGACAAGAGACTTAATTCATATACCCTTACTTTATTCTCCATGTCCTGTATTCCCAGTATTATCCTGGCAGCCTTTTTGTACCTTCTTTTCGAGCTTCATATTCCTTTTCCAGTGTGGCCATTAGAAATGAACAAAGCATTTCAACTGAGTCCTAATAGGGTATATGTAGAGAGGTAATATAACCAATTTATTTCTATAGTCTGTTCCTTTAAACATACAGCCCAGCATCTTACTGGCCTTGTCTATAGCTTTTTCAGCTTTTAAGTTACACTTCACTTCTGTTACCAGCACATCAAAGTCTTTTTCAAGATATGCTCTTTTTAATGTCACTTCTCCTGGCTCCTATTCATAGTGTCACTTCTCCCATCTGTTATTTATAGTGCAGGTAAATAATTTTATACTAACCTACATTAAATCTATTATACGTTTATCAGTCCACAGTGCTAGTCTCCTCAGGTTGTTTTGAAGGCACTATCCACCATGCTTCACTCTTTTCTATATGTCAGTGTCAACTATATATAGGATGATCTTGTCCTCAAAGCTATTTTGATTTCTGAAACAAAGACACCAAGAAACAATGGTCTAAGGATTTACCTTTCTGGTACCCCACAACCCACTTTTCTTTTCTTAAAAAGGGTTCCTGTAGCTGTTATTCTTTGCTTCCTACAGCCTAGAACCACACTCATGATGCATGACATTGGTTAAGCTTCCCTTGTCAAGGTCCAGTGTAACCTTATAATGAAACCGAGTAAAACTGGGCTGGCATGGCTTGTTTCCTGCAGATTCATATTGTTATTTATTCTGTAGCTTACTGTTGTCTAAGAAACTAACTAGCCTTTTCCTCACTAATTTCTTATGTCATTTCAATCTAACCTAGGTAAGGCTTATGGGACTACATGTACTTTCTTGGGTTAGTTCTAGTTCCTTCTTGTGTGAATTCACCATGGTCTCACGCTAGCCTTCCAAAACCCTCCAAATTTCTGAGTGTCTGTTAAAAAGTTCTGTTTGGACATCTGTAAGTATACCTGCCCTGCTCTTTAGAATCTTAGTAACAATGCTGTCAGGTCACTGTGCCTTCTCATCACTTAACTCACTGAGTTTCTTCTCCACAAATTCCACTTAATATTGAACTATCTGTCAAATTCCAACCCCCCCCCCCCCCACCCATCCAACAAACTGACACACTCCATTATCTCTCTTTTCTGAAGACTGAAGTGAGGTACTCATTGAATGGTTTTGTCATTGTGCAGTGTTATTTGACTTCTTCCACTCCTTTGCCTTTTTCTGCAGCACTTGCTTGAGCATTTGTCTTCCCACAAATGCATCGAATAAACTGTTTCTTCCTTCTTATTCATCTGGATAGAGCTGTTTCTACATTTTTCATTTTTTTTTATTAACTCTGTAGCTCTCTTTTTAGCTTCCTCGTACTCCTGCCTCCTGTTTTCTCTGAACCATGAAACACCTATTCCTTTGTAAGGATTGTCTCCTTGACTAATGAATGCCAACTAACTGTAACATAATTAAATGTGATATTCCTGATTACCAGAAGGCTGTATCACAGTTACCTAGGGCTGTGAGAGAGAAGGAAAATTAAATGTGAGACAGTCTCTACAGCTGAGCAAGAAAATCATGGGTTTGTATTTCTCGTTCAGATGAACAGATTTTCTCATATTTTATGTGCTTAATCATGGCACTGTACAAAGCAAATTACAGCAGAATAAAAGTGCTGTGTGATAGGTGCTTGGAGAGTAGAAGGCCTCTCACACAGCTAGTGCTACAGGCATGACTAAAACCACAGCACAAAAAATGCTGTTTGCATTAATGAGTTAATTTCCCCAGTGAACCATAATGGCTTCTTTCATCTCCCTGATATTAATTTTTTACTATCTCCTTTTCCTTAGCTTTCTTCATGCTCTTCTGTATGTTTATCCACAGGCTATTTATACCCAGTAATTGTCTCTAGTCCAGCATTTCAGTCTCAGAAAGTTCCCTTAGCTTAATGTAATTTGACCTACTATATCCCCACACTTTGTCTGCATCCTGTCTTTTTGCTCATTGTGAACCAGACCACTATATGTTATGGGGTTAATCAGTCTCTTTAATTGATGGCAGGTGTATACCCAATGCTGTAATTAAATCAAAAGATGCTTCAACAAAGTATTAGTTTAAGGGTGTACACACTTATGCAACCAGCTTATTGTACGTTTTTTAATTTTTTATATTATTTCCCCTAACAGATCTTTGTTTTTGAATTGAGTTGTATAAGTTATAGGTCACATTAAATGTGGGAAAAGTGTTGAAATTATTTATTGTGGTCTCATTTTTTTATATCACAAAACTTCTAATAAAAAACACACACTGTCAGCAGTCAGGAAATCTTGAAAAGGTTTTCTTGTGTAGTCAAACACAAATAGCAGCAACCAAAGAATTCATCAATAAAATCCACTTTAATAGTAAAACTGGAAAACCATCGGATTGAGCGCTTTCATCCCCTGACCGGGGATTTCATCAGAATCAACACTCGTTTCATTTGAACTCTGGAAACTTTTCCACTAAATCTTCATGCATTGCCTTGTAGGTCTAAGTTGTTCTAGGTACTCAGCAATCTCATTATATTGTTCTCTAGTGAGTTTCATTGCATATCACAAAATTTGGCATTTTAACAGGGGTGTGTACACTTTTTATATCCACTGTATAACAATGAAAAGGGTTTGCCTCAAATTTATGAGGTATGCTTTTGAGTACCACAGACCAGTCCTTATTTACTGATTGCTTCATTGGTTGATTGATTGATTGGTTGCTTGATTGATTGATTGACATTTGTTTGCCGGAAAAGTCTGACTGGCTTCTGAGAACCCATTTTCAATGCAGGCCTGGGCAAAAAAGCTCTGCGTGAATGAAATGTATAGTAATAAACAATAACATGATATTTCACAATACACAATTACAATTTTAAATAAAAGAATAGTACTACAGATGAAACGTTCAGTCATAGCTACAAATATAAAATATTGAGAATGACAAGAAAATGTTTGGTTGAGAGATAGACATGTGGACAAGTAATTCAAGATAGAGATAGGTGGATGACAGTTGAACAGAAAGAGAAAGAAGGTACGGATGTTTAGATAATACTGCCAAGGTTGGGAGTAGTGGAGAGAGATAGAGACAGAGAGGTAGAAATTTTTAGATAGTGGGCAGATTAGCAAAGTGATATAGCTTAGCAAGCATTAAGGTGGTAAAAATATAAGGGCAATAGTTGTGGATTAAAGAAGCTAGTGAATAGGAAGCAAAGATTTTAACCAGGTTTGGAAAAGGAGCAGATCCAAGTTTTACTAAAGAATTATTTTAATGCATGTTTGAAGGACAGGAGTTTGGTGTTTGTTTTGATACTTGTAACAAGGATGTTCCAGGCTTTGGCAAGAGAATAGGAGTAAAGTTTTTTCCCAGCAGATAAGTTTAGTTTCCCCAATGAAAGTAGTTGTTTGCCTTTTGAGCTTAGGAATCTTGTGAGGATACAGCTGTACAAAACAGAAATGAGGGCATGCAGTAGGTTTATAAATAATGTTATGGGCTGTTAAGAGTGGCAGATAGGTAATGTGTTGTAGTCAAGCCACTTGAGGGATTACAGGGAAGTGCAGTTATAACTACTGCATGTGGAGCAAGTGGCAACTTTACCTATTTTGTTAAACAAGATTCCATTTTTGATCTGAGGGAGATCTGGAAATTGTAAGAACAGAGGCTCCATAGAGAAGATAAGGTAATAGGAAAGCATTAGCCAGAGGGATTCTGGCAGATGTGTTTAAAGTATTTATGACTACAGAACATTCCTCACTTCTGGTGCTTTTTTTATGTTATTCAGGATATGAATATCACATTTTAGATTTTCATCTACAGTGTTACCCAACAGTATCATATTTGACATGTGGGACTATGTCAATTTTGGTATTATTTAGGAAGAGTATTTAAAAAATCGATTTGTCCATAAAATGGGTTTTGGAGGTAAAGAGAAGAAACTTTTTTGTGGTTGAATAACAGTTGGGAATTACTAAGCGAGGTTTCAAGGGAGGAAAAAGCATGTTGGGTTATATGCTAAAGGTGGGAAAGGTTGTTTGAGGAGCAAATGATAGTTGAGTCATCTGCATACTGAATTAGAGACCTTTGACAGGAGGAAATGTATAGGTAATTGATAAAAATGTCAAAAAAGGGGCAAAAACAGAGTCTTTGCTGACCACAGTTATATTAGCTTGTAAACCATTTAAGAGAGGTGGAGGCAAGACCAAAGGTAGACAGTTGATATAAGAGTTTTGAACGTGAGACAGTGTCAAACACTTTGGACAGGTCTATGAACAGTGCCAAGACAAGTTTACCAGAATCTCTATTTAGAGTGTCCATAAAAGAGAGGAGGGCAGTTGTGGTACTGTAGGCCAGCCTGAAGCCTTACTGATTTGAAGTTAGTAGTTCATTTTGGAGAAGATAATTAAGATGTTTCTTATGGACACATTTAGGTTCATAGGTTCATACTAGGCTATCTGCCCTAGGGCATTTATAAGCCTAGCCAGTGTGTGTTTGGCTTTCGCCACCCATTTTAAATTAATTTTGCTATGCCCTTTTTCGAGGTTAGTATACTGTGCCTCTGTCTAACAGTGACACAGAAGTGATACCCGGGGTAAACCTACGATCTCCCATCCACTCATCAAGATTCCTTTTGAAGAGAGTCAATGAGGGACTCTGCCTAACCTGGACTGGGATTTTATTCCAGAGTGAAGGGAGCCTCTGGGTTATGAATCTGTCCCTCCAGCATGTCCTATTTATTTCAGTGCTGAGGTTCAAGTCTCTCGAGCGTGTAGCTCGATGGGATTTGGATTTTCTGAGGTGCAGCATGTCCATTAATTCTGGGTTGGACATGGCTTTATACCTCAGGCACAGATCTCCTCTGAGCAGGCGGTATGCCACTGAGTAGAGGTGGAGTTTCTTTAACCGGGCAGCATATGGCATCTGTTTGAGCCCTTTGATCCTCTTGGTGAGGTACTTTTGGGGTCTTTCCAGTTGCTGCAGGTGTCTGGCAAGGTACATCCCAAAAGGGGCATTGTACTCAATTATGGGCCTGATGAGGGATGAGTAAAGAGGCACGATGACCTCCCCTGATCTAGATGTGAATCCCTTCATGATTAGGTGGGCTATATAAAATGTTTTTCTAACCACTTTGGCCACGTGGTTTTCAAATAAGAGATTGCTATCAACTTGGGTCCCCAGGTCCCTAATTACTTCTTTCATACTTAATGGATTACCACCTATGTGGTAATTTGTGGGCACATTGTTTGTGCCAAAGGGGATGACTATACACTTTTTGGCGTTTAGCTTGAGGTCATGGCTCTGGCACCAGTTGTCTGTTTCTATGAGGCCCTTTTGTAGGATGCTTATGTCGGCTGGAGAGTCGATTATGGCACCTAGTTTGCAGTCATATGCAAACTTGGTCAGCCACAGTCCTTCCGTGTTGGCCTGTACCTCCGAGAAATATATACCGAACAAGAGAGGTCCCAGGACTGAGCCTTGTGGGATGCCACTTGTAACTAGTTTGGAGTCTGACATGGCTCCAGCAATTCTAACCATGTGGGTTCTGTCCTTGAGCCAGTTTGCAACCCATCTAGTAACATAGGGGTTTATATTTAAGCTGGAGAGCTTATCTATAATGCCCGAGTGAGGTATTGTATCGAAGGCTTTTGCGAGGTGCAGGTAGGCTGTTGTGACCACCTTCCCCTCATCAATGGCCTTGGTGACTGTTTCAAAGAAATCGACCAGGTTTAAGAGGCAGGATCTGCCTTTAACAAAGCTGAACTGGGTAGGATCCAGTGTCTGTAGGTCCCCAATATCTTTATTTATAAGGTCCATGATGATCCTTTCCATAGCTTTGCAGACCAAGCTAGTCAGGCTTATGGGGCGATAGTTTCCAGGATCCGTTGAGGCACCATCTTTGAGGAGAGGGACCACTGTTGCTGTATGCCAGTCTTTGGGTACATATCCTGTAGTAAGGCTGAGACTGAACAGTAGTTTTATGTTTGGGTTTAGCTCTTCTTGGAGTTCATGTAGGATGCAGCCCGGGACACCGTGTGGTCCCATTGATGCTGTGTTTTTTGCTTTGGAGAGGGCGGCTCTTACCTGAGAATCTGAGATGTCAGGGGGGCAGCACTCTGCTGGGATAGATATTTGCCCTTTTGATGGGGGGGGAGAAGTTTGCGCTGAACCTGTCAGCTAGGATGTTGGCAATGTCTGTGGGTTTGGTGTATTTTTTGTAATTTTGGACTAATTCTGAGCATATCTGGGAATTCCCACCCAGGTTCCTAACATAACTAAAGAAAGCCTTGTGATTATCCTTAGTGTCCTGTGCAATTTTTCTCATGAAGCTGGCCTTAGACGATTTTATGAGTGCCCGTAGTTTTTTGCTAATACTGGTCAGAGATGCCTTCCCTTTTTGAGATTTTGCTCTATCATGTAGTAGCTTTCTCCTTCTATTGTATAGTTTGTTTATGGCTGGGGTCCAGCAGACAGGATGCCTGCCTTTGGAGGATTGGGTCTTGGTTTTATTTGGGATTGCATGATCCATGCATTCCTGAAGGTGCATAGAATGCATTTATAAAGGATTCTGTGGTCTGGGCCGTATTTTCCACAGGCCCGGGGGCTTTGAAGGATTCCACCTTGGTTTTGAGGAGTGTGAAATCTGCTTTAGAGAAGTTTTTCACTGTGGTTTTCTGGGCAGGGGGTGGGGTCGGGATGTGAATATCCAGTGAGATTAGTTTATAGTCTGATCTTACCAGTGAGGGATACACTTCTGGTCTGGAGCATAGAGCCCCCATGTTGGTGATGATCAGGTCCAGTATGTTTTCCCCTCTTGTGGGAGTGGTAACAAGTTGTTCCATAGCATTTGAGTTTATAAATTCTAGGAACGTTTGGGCTAGGGTGTTGGAGCTAGAGTAATGCTCCCAGTCTATGTTTGGGTAGTTGAAGTCGCCCAATATAATGGTGTTTGGAGAGACCTTCATATTTTCCAGTGTTCTCAGGAAGGGCGAGTGGGGTTCCTGGGTTTGGGAGGGTGGTCTGTAGCAGGCTATAAACTGGAAGGCAGTTTTACCCTCTGTTAGTTGCACATGGATAGTCTCTGATGCTTCATGCTGTGCCACCAACCTGGAGGTGTGGGTATCTTTGACAAATACTGATACTCCCCCTCCTTTTGTAGTTCGGTCCAAGTTCTCGGGCCGTAAAGCATGGTATGAGGTATAACCAGGTAGTGCTGGGGTGCTCTCAGGAGCCTTGAACCAGGTTTCTGTTACTGCACAGATATCGATGTTCTCCATGCTAAGGAGAGTTTAGAGTGCATGCATCTTGAGGTTTAGACTTCGGGCATTGAGTAGCATTACTCTTAGTTTCTTATCCCTTGTGATACCTATGGAGGTGGGTTTGTCTTTTGACCCTTGCCTAAAAAAGGCACTATGGGGTGGCAAGAGCCTTTGCCAATATCCAAAAGCCCAGGGGTGACAGGTGCAAGCCATCCCTAGCAAAGCATCGTGGCTTGTTGAGCATGTCATCCCAGGCTAACAGGCATTGGATCCCTTTTGAATGACACCAATACTTAAGCCAATTGTTGAAATTGATCATCTTGTCTTCATATTGTGGCATCATTCTTGGTGAGTGTAAGATGCTACTCAAGGTCAGGGTCATACCGGCCTGGGATACATGCTCAGAGAGCTCCTCTATGTCTCTTTTCATGTAGTCTAGGGAGGTACATCTCAGATCATTCACACCAGCATGGACAATGACTGAGTCTTATTTGTACTTGCCTTGGAGTGACCTGAGTGCTTGTGTTATGTAGAGGATCCTAGCGCCCGACAGGCAGCTCACCATGACCTTCTCTTGTTCAGCCTGGTGAGTGGGACGTCAGTGTGCCTGACGATAGAGTCACCTATTACAAGTGTATCAGGTGTGTTGTTTAGCCTTAAGGGCAGGGGGATAAAATGGCAATAGGATGAAAGCTGGATACTTTTGTGGAGTTACTTCCTCTGAAGTGTGGTAAAATAAAGTCACTCCAGTGAAAGTTTTTAAAAACAAGTTCTTTAATAAAATATTTTAAAACAAGTTGTTTAATAAAATGAAATAAACCGTCTCATAGTGATAAAAAGTAACAAGCAAGAACTTGTAGTATACAATTCTAAAGGATACGCCACAATTTCTAAAGTCACTACATAACTGTTATGAGACATTGGAAGTAAATAATTTAATGATGGCAACTATGGATGTCAAGAGCCTCTTTACTGTGATTCCTAATCATTAGGGTATAGGAGCTGTACATCAGTTTCTCCTACAAGACAACACATATAAAACTGGCATTATTTCTCTGATTTGTACATTACTGGAATTAATACTGGAATATAACATCTTCATTTTTCGGAATTAATACTACTGGCAGCAAAGGGGTGTAGGTATGTGCACCCCATGTGCCAATAGTTATTCTAACATTGTCATGGCGTATTGAGAAGGACAACATGTCTTTCATGAAATGAATAGATGGAGGATATTTATTCCATACTACAAGCCCTTGTTTCTTACTTTTCTATCACTATGAGATGTTTTATTTCATTTTGTTAAAGAACTTGTTTTTAAATACTTTCACCGGAGTGACTTTGTTTTACCGCATTTTTGTCTTATTTGGCACTTAGTGTCTTGTGGTGTGTCCTTTTGCATTACTGATCCTTTGTGAAGTGGAATGAATAATGACTTTTTCCAGATTACTGGAACACATAATTCTGTAATGGATCTGTTAATAAGGATACTAACTGGATATGGTATGTCCTCTGCAGCAAGTTTAAAGTATTCAGAAGGAAATTGTTTGCTGAGGTTGAGATGAGTTTTGAGTTTGTAAAGGAGGTTTTTTAATGAAGTTTATGGAGATAGATTATAGTAGAAACTTAAGTGAATCTATTCTGGGGTCTTCAGGTGATTCTGTTTGGTCAGAAGAAGGAAAAGAAATATAAGTTGGGTTTAATGGCTGAAACATTACAGGAATGGTATTTGTGGGATGCTGGTTATAAGATATTTTTGGGATTAAATTGTTGAGAGGTTGGCTGTACTATCAATAAAATATTAATTAAATATCCTGGCAGTTTGAAGCGGTGGTTTATAAGTGTATGGATTAGAGTTGTTTTTATTTCCTAGATTAAGTAGTGAGTTAATGGATGAACAGAATTTCTGGGGTTGTTTTTATTGTTGGCTTGTAGGTCGGTATAAAAGTACTTTTTGTCCTTTATAACTATGTTTTTAATTTGATTCCGTGGATGCCTAAAGTTTTGTAGATTTGATGTCAGTTTTGTTATTCAGCCTCTTTCCATGTTTCATTCCTATGTGCCATTAGATGTTTACTAGAAAATGTTAACTGTGGAGCATGGCTAATTTTTTTTTTCTTTTATTATGAAGGGGAGTTAAACTGTTAAGGTTGTTAAGAAATAAAATATTTAAATGGTTTATGGCATAATCAAGAAGAAGAATTTCGAGGAGAGACCAATTTGTAGATTTTAGAAACTCAAGATAGGAGTTTTGGTTGAAATTAGTTAGGTTGTAAACTGATTTATCCTCATGTTCTTTGGTATTGTGTGTGGTGAGTCTAATGGTATATGCTTGTAGATGGTCACTTAGGGTATTAGAAAGGGTGCAAACTAGTATAACTTTGCTAGGGTTTGAAACCAGAATACAGTCAAGTGTGGAGCTCTGGTTGTAATTTTTGTCATAACAGGTTAGTGTTGTAATGAGTTGGGAGAAACCACAGATGTTTATACTGGCTGCTGGGAAGTCACACGTCAGGTTCTCCCAGTTGATATTTACATCACCTAAGATAACACTACCATAGGAAATTGTAACTGATAGCCAATATATGATATCATCTAGTACTGAGATGTTCTGTCCAGGAGGAATATAAATTACAGTAATATATAAACTTTTAGTGTTATTTATTTTTAGGATAGTGCTAAGTAATTTGGCATTATACATTTTTGGAATGTGATTTGAGTGTGAGGTAAAATTATAGTGGCTAAAGTGAAAAAATGCAATTCTGCCAGCTTTATTGTGTACTCTGTCTGATTTGATTATATTATAGCTTGGAGGTAAAAGTTTAGACTCTGTTATATTAGGTCTGAGCCATGTTTTTGTGTCAGCTAAGAAATCGGGAGTTCGTTGTAATATTCAAATGTGTAACTCTGTGATTTTATCGCAGATGCTATGAAAGTTAAGTGCGACAAATTTAAACTTTTTGGTTTGTATTCATGTTGCTGGTGTATGGATAGGACCTGGGTTGCTCCTACTTTGTATGCTACAGGTGACCCATTATAATCACAGTACCTAAAATTCTGAGGGTCTATATTAGAACACCGAACATTCAAAATGTCGAGTGCTCTAATATCGAACCCTAGCATTCAAAAATACAAAACATCGAACATTCAGAACAGTGAATTTTTTCCTAGGGAAAACATTTGCTGTTCCAAAACACATACACACAACACAAGCACACCAAACAAACAAACAGCAATCCACACACATACACCTAAACTCTTACACATAACCATACACTTAACTATACATACCACCACTAACTATCCACTTACCTTAACCCAAACCCTAACCCTAAGGTCTGTCACTATCGCACAGTCACCTCATCTGCGCCCTAACCCTAACTCACCTACCCCTCCCTAACCCTCACGTCCACACAATCGCACACTTACCTGACCTGAGCCCTAACCTTAACTCACCTAACCCACCCTAACCCACACGTCCACACAATCGCACACTTACCTGAACCTGACCCGTAACTTTCAACCACAGCACTGAAAATACCGAAGCAACAGAAACGGACAATCAAATTCTTTCCCTAGGAAAAAATGTGGTTTTCCATTTCTTCGATATTTTCAGCGTTCACTGAAAACGGGTCGATATTAGAACACTCGACATTTCAAATGTTCGGTGTTCTAATATAGACCCAAATTCTGAAAGAAAAGCTAAAACAGATACAGACGTTGAATTCATGTAGAAATTTCACTGCCTTCTCTTTCTTTATATCTGCTCACACCATGTTATCCACAGTAAGAATTTGTCAACTTTCTTCAAATATTTTTCTGCTACTGGTCACTTTTTTATGTTACCTGGGTTCCACCATATAAGCCAAAGTCCCACTTTAACAGGCAACCAAGAATTCTTGTGTGGTTAAATTGCTGGTTTAAATTGTATAGTGTGCAGGTGTAGACTGGGAAAATCCTGTTCTTGAAAAAAATGAAAACACTCTCAAAAGCTCATATCATAAACCTTCTATGTGTGCAGCCTGATATAGTCAACAATCCAGCATTTTTTCAACAGTTATTCCTTCTGAAGCTGAAAGTCAGAGCATGGCTACAGTACTTATTTGCAAGTAATATTAAGGTATCCAGAATCTTATTCTCTCCTATACTTATTTAAAACAAAGCATATGTATAGACATAGTTTCAGATATCCATACAAAACATATACAATAGCATTTAATGACAATCATACTTATTTATTTATTTAGTTATTTAAATCATCAGTGTTAGTTCTTGTCTGACCACTAAAGTAATTCCTTAACTAGCATGTGGTATGTCATGCCATCATATGACAACATCTTATGCATTTAGCACAAAAGGCCTAGCAAAAACTAAACCACAAATGTGAAGTAATGAAACCAAACGTAATTTATGAACTTATCCATAACCCATTAAACACAATATATTTTTCATCTATGGCCACAAACACTAAGTTCAGTTTTCAGGGATGAAGTATGCATTTATACATAGCACAGCCTATGGCAGGCTTTGAGATATTACTGCAAAGATTTTACATTACATTAAAAAGATCTAAACCTCTATTGGTTTAATTAACTCAACTGTCATTTTAAAATAAAAAAAAAGAGAAAACATTTATTAAGTTCAATACAGACGTTATGCTGAATATGAATCATTTGGCCTTGCTAGCTTTCATTAGTAAAATAATAGTGTTGAGTGATTATGTGACATGCTCTGAGATCTCAGTGCACAAACAAGGGTTTCAAGGTCTCACACCCAAGACTCCTAGAAGTATTACATTAATTCACAGCTCACTAATTAAACCCCTCAGATGTACTGCCAGTAATAAAAACAGTCTTTGAAGCATACTTCTTCTCATTCTGCATCAGTGTACATTGTTGTTTTAAGATGCATCTTCTTAAATAATGTAGTGGAATAAAAATATGTGCATTCTATTCTGATTAAGAAATATTGTAACAAATATGGTATTACAAGATGTTGTTGAGATGAACAAAGAAATGATGGAGGCTTGTTATTCATTGTACACATCCATGCTGGGTGCTTAATCGGAATGCAATGGATAGCATAATGAGTCACTCACCCACACGTTCAAGAGCACAGGTTTCCACTTTAGATGTTAAAACAGCATTGCATTTACTTATAGTGTTTGCCAGTGCAATAAATGTTTTCATTAAACCGAGCCTGCTCCATGGAAGCTGGCATATTGTGATATAGTCAGCAATATATGATATCAAATAAAAAGTTGATGTAATGAGATATTTCGTATCTTCCAGGATTAGGCAGATTTCTAGTTAGGTTATGTATTTATTTTCATGTGGCACTTCTTTATGTAAGCATCTGTTACTGCTTTTGTGTAAGATGACTAAGTTCACATTTAATAAATAAAACACATTTTTCTTTTAATTTTTAGGCAACATGCCACAAGTCTTCAGCCTCCATACAAGAATATTAAAAATGAACATAGCTGATAGTCTAGCACCAGTCTTTACAAATATATTATGGACTGTGTTATATTTTTCAGGAGTCATCTTCCAGTAATTATCATGAATCATATACTTCCGATTAAAGAAGCCCACAGCAGAATTAAATATCATACATCTCAAAATTCCTTGCATCTTTCACCCAAAGAGTAAAACAACTAACAAACTTCAAAATAAGTCTAATATCATATACTATATCATTTAATATGTTATACTACCAGTTTTTTCTCAAAGTACTTTTGAATCCATTGAATATAAAAACATCTTGGTATCACCAAGATATTATTTCTTCTGTACTGACAATTGGAGAATTCATCACCCTCCAGAATGCTCTAAGAAAACAATGGTACACAAAAGGCATAAAACATCAAAAAACTGAAGTGGCTTTATTTTTCACTTGAAAGACCAAAAGCTCCTCATCTCTAAGAAAAAATACCATTATAATAATATATATATTCCACTTTCTAAATAATATAAGAATTAACTTAAAAAACATAAAAAATATGTCTTTTGAAGGGGGTGTGTATGGAAAACTGACTATTAGTATTTACACGATACAGGGAATGATTCTTAACATTTATTGACTTTTCTTGTTGCTGTTGTTGTTAATTTCCATTAATCTATAAAATAACATTACGAATAATTATATAGGCAACACCAAGTTTACAAATCCAAACCAGAAGACTGATATCATGATATCATGTATAGTCTTCTGGCTGGAATGAAATTACCATGATTGGCACCTAGCAGTGTATATTATCAGTGTTTAACTGGATATATTGTACTTAATAACTCTTATGCGCAAATTGTAGCTACTAGACCCTACAGAGGTTTGGCTAAGAAGGCAAAATGTATGAAGTTCAGCTAATTATTTTCCCTGAGAAGACTTTGCCTACCTAATTGCACAGAAAATAATATTTAAAAAATGTGAAGAGTATGGTTTAACTGAGCTGAACATAGGTTGCATCTGTTGCTTACTGTATATGATTGTTCAGTGCAATGCATCTAAATGCAGGTTAACAAGCTTGATGTGTCTCCGAGTTCAGAAAGTATAAATACAAAAGTCCTGTATAATACCGATAACCACAGAAACATAACCAAGATTTTAAACTTGCATGTACCTCATACCTTAATAGCCTATATATTCATTATATGTAATAATGATGTGTCTCAAAAGTTATATTAATGTGTGTAGTCTACGTTTATGTTTGCTTCAATATACTTCTGTGTTCAGATACTACATTACTGGATTTTATTCTACTTAGTCCCAGGATAGGTCTGAAAATGTGCTAAATGGTTCAGTGTTGTATCTCAGATAAGTTATAAATAAAAGGCAGTAAAATATATTATTGTTTTCTTTGTGTCATCTCTAAATGGGTCTCTTTAATGAGTTTAAAGCCCAGTCAATAAAGTGAATAACATACAAGAAATAAATTTATAATAAGTCCTCTAAAAAGAAGCAAAGATATCAAAGTGTGAATACTGTATTTCATATGAACAGGTGTACATTATATTTATCACCAAGGGGAGCATCAAGAGTATATATAATGAAAAAAATGTCAGCAGTGGGATTCCTGGAAGTTTCATTTTCTCTGGACAAAATACATGGAAATTATTATGCAGGCAAACCAAACTGACACCCCACCTGAAAAATGCCCTAACAAATAAAAAAGGGTTAACTGCTATCTGTACTTGAAGAATGACATATAGCAAAGTAATAAATAGGTTGAATACTGAATCAAAAACTAGCTGAATGTTTAGCTTTTGCCTCTCCTAAAATATTAAGAAGTTTGTGAATAAACTGAATTCATGCCCTGCATTTACTGCCCAAGACAAAATAATTATGCACATTACATTGAATGCATGGCTCTGAACATACCCATGTCTTTTCCCCCAATAGTCAAGTCTTTAATTGTTCAAAATATCAAAACAAATCAATTTATAAAAGAGAAATTTGTCATTTTTAATCATATGACTGTAACTGAACAACAAAGAGTAAAGAATCTTATTGGTGTACAGATCACTTGATTCATCACAATAGGTATGCCAGCAAATACCTTAAACAATTTGCAAATAACAATCAACATCTGCCACAATGAACAGCAGCAAGAAGATAGCTTACACCTTTCTGCAGGAATCCAAAAGGTTCCTTTGCAATTATCACGTTTCCTCTAACGGCCAGTTTATAGGTTCTATAATTCCAAACTTACCTGTGTTCCTAAACCCCTGTACTGCCATACATTAAACATATGAAACACAGACTTCTGCTGGGATCTGTGTGAACAATTTTACTCTTATACAATTGACAAATAATTAACTGACCCCAAACATCTAAAACCTTGGGAAGTCACAACTCAAAACCATGACACTCCCATTGTCATAAAACATGCAAAAACACATCCCAATGTACTTATCACGGGCTTTCTAATAAGTTATTTTCACTGAATAAGTTAACATGCTGACTTTCTGAAGCCACACTATCTATTTATAGGTATCTCAATACCCGTCCCATTGTAATGTAGCATAAGTTACAGTAAAATGCATACTAGTGTTTCCAAATGTATAAATACTTCATAGCAAACTATTTTCACTGAGCATAATAATGCACTGACTTTCTGGTATCGCACTGCCTATATTTAGATCTCACAGAGTCTGCACTGCATTATAATTTTGCAAATATTGCACTCAAGTGCACCCAGTTGTTTCCAAATTTATCACTAAACCAAGCAAAGTAGCTTTCTCCTTGACAACTTACTGGGCAAATATACTTTTAAGAAAATCATGTGAAGAAGTCAAAACCCATCACATGTGCTGGAACCAGTCAAATACTTGCCATATGCATATATTAGAAAACTTTTTTGTTGAATGTCTCTGTAAAACTCATTACTTTTTACAACTAACTATAATACTTGAAATCTTCAGCTTTATTGGGGTGACACATTCTGTGATCACTGGTTGCTCTTTCTCTCTCTCTCTCTCTTCACATACAGTTCTATGACCATGTACACACACACACACACACACACACACACACACACACACACACACACACAACACACACACATAGAAAGCATACACAGAAGCATTTGTCCCACAACAAACAGTAAATATCAACAGCAGTTTAAAGACAAACTAGTACCAGTGATTAAAAACAAAGTTTAGAGAGAAGCTATAAGCTATTTATTCTAAAGCACAAAATAATATAAGGCAATAATACATATTTGCAAAAGACTACTTATGTGAGCTGTTTTAGTGTTATTTAAAATTATCTGAAATGTTCTTGCAATACTTAAAATTAAATAATTAAGCGTGTCTACACTTTGAGAGCTCTCTGCATTTAATTATTCATAGATATTTGTGTTTCTGTGTCTGAACTCTAAACAGTTTTCTTTCCATTCTGAATCTGATTGCTCATTCTGTCAAATAATACTTTTTAATAGCATTGTACTATCATTCCAGCTGCAGCAGAGTACAAATCTGGTGCACAAGTAACTATTATAAGCAGGTAATAGCTGTTGGTGGAAAATATGTTTTAAAAACTTGTCAAATATGGAAATGGACATCCTATTATACAGCGGTACTGACAGCTTTGTTGGTACGCTCAAAACTCCAGTGGTACAGCCTTTTATTGACTAAACAAATACGGACTTAAAAAAGTCAGCACACACTAGACAGTACATGGATGCTGTGTCTGTTACATCACAGAAAAGAAAACAGACACTAACCAATAAACGGATGTAGAGTCTGATATGATACAGTATAAATCAAGATTTCTTACATAATTATTAAAAGATGTTAGTCATGTAATGGGTTTTGCATTGTCAACACAAGCAGGCAGTCAACAAATTTTACTGAAACATTTAACAAATGCAGAATACATATCATAAAGGCATCAGGTTTTCTAATGTTAGATGAATCCTTTTTATGGCCTACTACTGAAATAATTTTAGGAAGACAAGTCTGAATTGTCAACAAACAGAACTGTTAGGCTACAACATGGACAAACAATGTCCACGAAGAAGAACCAGAAAATGTGTTGCAGTTACTGATTTATACAACAATGGCTGTTTTCCGTGAACGATTTTCTCAGTTGTTTCCATTTTGATATAAATGAATACCCAGGAGAAGATGACTTTATTGGATTACAGTTATTGTACACGGGGCTTATCTGCTCCAATATGGCAGCACAGAGATGCTGGATAAGAAAGACGAGATGAGCCTTCATCCGTTCATATTTCACCTTAGGGTATCACTAGTCTTATTCCCTGACCCCTACACAAGCACGCCTGTGATATTTATGCCTTATTATCAGGGCATAGTAGTGGTGAAAATAAAGAAAAATTAAAACAAACCATTAATTTCTGCAATAACAATTAGACTGGTATCTAGATAAGTTCTGTATGGATACATGCGTTAATAAATCGTGCTCTGAATCCGGCAAAGCGCGCGCGCACACACACACACACACACACACACACACACACACACACACACACACACAAGCGTTGCAGCACTTTTCTACTTCCTTGACTTTTTACTTTGCTGACTGCTAAGAACCGATTATATATACTCTGCACACTTTTCAGCATTTCACTGACAAGCTAGAGGGATGGCGTTTCAACGAAGCTGGTGAAGCATTATGGTACCCCGATGCACAATGGTCTCCTTCACCCTGACTACAAATATTTTGTTTTCATGATATTTTTCATTTCCTGGAGTGTCAGTCCCTACCATTTGACATGCAAAAGCTGCTTGTGTAGTCAGTCTTTGCCTGGGAATGGAAATCTGAGTCCTGCTTTAATTTATTAATTTTAAGAAGCTATGCAGCAGTACAACGTTTTTATTGCAGCGAACGTTGCTACACACACCGGCCTCAGCGTATCTTAAATAGCGAAGCATCATAATGCCACTTGCAAAATCGAGTATATTATAAATAACATAAAATAAAATTAGGCTACGTACGTCGTAGAACAGTTGAAACGCTGTCACAAAAATGAAAAAAAAATAAGTTAAGCTCTATTTATTAATGTGCAAATAATAAGCAAGGCAAACACAGATACCAGTCAGAGATCCACCATGTGAGATTAAGTCAGCGTTATTTGCCATTTGTGCCAGAATGCATCACAAAAAATATTTTGTTTAATGGAAAAAGTGTTAAGAATGCATTGCTTACCATGTAGGGAAACATAAAAATAAAGAGACCCAGATAAGCATTCTTCTAGGAAAAGCCAGCTTTTCCAGAATCATAAACCGTTTCCTGGATGAGTTTAGATGAGCCATCACTATTTCCCCTTCCCCTTTGTTGCAGATGGATCAGTCCTTTATTCTGTTCTCACAGGTACCTTCGATGCGATAATACCATTGCACCCTGTCACCGAGAAATAATATTCAAGGGAGCACAAATTCCGAAAAGCCTTTCACGCACAAGACACACAGACATGCAAAATAACAAACCAATAATGTTTACTTCACATTCCTTCTCCTCACTTTAAATGAAAACGATCATCAGTGGTGGTCTACCCTTATTAAAATAAAGCATATACCTCCAATATCAATATTGGAGCTGCTGCTTGCATACAGATAATCTGGGAGGTCAAAGTGGAATGGATGCTCGCTGCCGCAGCTGCAGTGATTAACACATGCGTGCTAGCATCTTCGTTTGAGACGCCTTGAACCCTTGCATGCACTCGACTGATGTGCAGGCGGGCGGTGTGCGAAACTGTCCACGTTACTCAGTGAAACGTGCCTTCTGCAACACATGGGATGCAGACCCACCTAACAGGTAGCGGGATCAGTCACCTCCAGCTCATATTGTGTGTATTTTGATGTAAAAGCCCTTACTACTAATAATCATTTTCACCAGGGCTTTTTTTCTGCCTAATGGATATTATTTCCAAAACAGTTTAATACAAACTCGTGAAATGTTTAAAGCACGATAGTGTGACAATTACCTATAATATATTATTTTGATTTCACTTTTAGCTACTTGCATCTCGGATTAACAGTATAGATGCGCGTGCAAACACACACACACACACACACACACACACACAATATACATTACATATATGTGTGTATGTCGATAGAGAGAGATAGAGGTTAATCTGTTTGTATATTTGCATATATGTGGGTGTGTACATATCTCTCTACAGGTATTTCTATGCACGTATACATCCATTTATTTACGGTGAATTAAACCTCTTTTCAACAGAGGACCGGGGAGAAAAGCTATACACAAAGTGATACAATGACATACATTAATACAAAGAATAAAAATAACATAGAATTT